>NC_053028.1:167170128-167457174 GCF_003073215.2 Triticum urartu | reverse complement strand
ATACGGATATGTAGATCTCCTACCATTGTAACCGACTCTGTGTAACCCTAGCCCTCTCTGGTGTCTATATAAACCGGAGGGTTTTAGTCCTTAGGACGAACAACAATCATACCATAGGCTAGTTTCTAGGGTTTAGCCTCTCTGATCTCGTGGTAGATCTACTCTTGTACTACCCATATCATCAATATCAATCAAGCAGGATGTAGGGTTTTACCTCCATCAAGAGGGCCCGAACCTGGGTAAAACATCATGTCCCCTGCTCCTATTACCATCCGGCCTAGACGCACAGTTCGGGACCCCCTACCCGAGATCCGCCGGTTTTGACACCGACATTGGTGCTTTCATTGAGAGTTCCTCTATGTCGTCACTTTTAGGCCCGATGGCTTCCCCGATCATCAACAACGATGCGATCCAGGGTGAGACTTTTCTCCCCGGGTAGATCTTCGTATTCGGCGGCTTTGCACTGCGGGCCAATTTTCTTGGTCATCTGGAGTAGATCGAAAGCTACGCCCCTGGCCACCAGGTCAGATTTGGAAGTTTGAACTACACGGCCAACATCCGCGGAGACTTGATCTTCGACGGATTCGAGCCACAGCCGAGCGCGCCGCACTGTCACGATAGGCATGATCTAGCTCTGCCACCGAACAGTGCCCTGGAGGCCGCACCTGTGTCCGCTCCGACCCCTAGCTCGGAGCCAATCACACCAATCGAGGACGAGTGGTTAGACACCGCCTCGGGGGCTGCAATCTCTACGGCGATCGAGCCGAACACCTGCCCTATTCTCTGCGAAGCCCGTGACTCCAAGGAGCCGGACTCCTCTCCAGACTCTAAGCCCTCCGTGCCCCAACCAATCGATTGGGCGCCGATCATGGAGTTCATTGCTGCGGACATCTTTCAGCACTCGCCCTTCGGCGATATTTTGAATTAACTAAAGTCTCTCTCTTTATCAGGAGAGCCCTGGCCGGACTATGGTCAGCAAGGTTGGGATGCGGATGATGAAGAAATTCAAAGCCCACCCACCACCCACTTCGTGGCCACTGTCGATGATTTAACCGACATGCTCGACTTCGACTTCGAAGACACCGACGGTATGGACGCCGATGCAGGAGACGATCAAGAACCAGCGCCTATAGGGCACTGGAAAGCCACCTTGTCATATGATATATACATGGTGGACACCCCAAAATAAGGCAATGGCGATGGAACAGCGGAGGATGACCCCGCCAAGAAGCAGCCTAAGCGCCGGCGTCAGCGGCGCCGCTCTAAATCCTGCCAAAACAAAAACGATGATTCCGGCATGGGAGATAATAACACCCCGGACAATGCCGAAGACAACCACCTCCAACAAGATTCAACACAGGAGGATAGAGAAGCCAGCCCTCATGAGAGAGCGGCAGATAGAGAGGTCAAGGACGATAATTATATGCCTCCCTCCGAAGACGAGGCAAGCCTCGACGACGACGAATTTGTCGTGCCGGAGGATCCCGTCGAACAAGAGCGTGTCAAACGCAGGCTTATGGCCACGGCGAGCAGCCTCAAGAAAAAACAGCAACAGCTTAGAGCTGATCAAGATTTGCTAGCCAACAGATGGACTGAAGTCCTTGCGGCCGAAGAGTATGAACTCGAACGCCCCTCCAAGAGCTACCCAAAATGCAGGTTGCTACCCCAATTAGAGGAGGAAGCACCTAAACCTACATCACCAGCGCATGATGCGGCCGACCGGCCACCCCGTGGCCGCGATAGAGAGGCCTCTCGGCCCTCCACTCAAGCCGCACCCCGGCGCCGCTCAAAAAATACCAAGGCATGGGAAAATGCGCCAGACCTGCGAGATATATTGGAGGACAAGGCAAGGAAAACAAGATTGATCTACGGATCACGTGGGCGCCCCACGGCAGGAGACGGTACTCGTCACGCCGGATACAGTAAATCCGGCCGGTCCGAACACAGTAGACAAAGCTCGTTTGAGCTGCGTCGTGATATAGCCCAATACAGAGGCGCCGCACACCCACTATGCTTCATAGATGAAGTAATGGATCATCAAATCCCCGAGGGTTTCAAACCCGTGAACATCGAATCATACGATGACACAACAGATCCTGCGGTATGCATCGAGGACTATCTCCTTCATATCCACATGGCCCGCGGTGATGACCTACACGCCATCAAATACCTCCCACTCAAGCTTAAAGGACCAGCTCGGCATTGGCTTAACAGCTTGCCAGCAGAATCAATTGGTTGTTGGGAGGACCTGGAAGCCGCATTCCTCGACAATTTCCAGGGCACTTATGTGCGACCACCAGACGCCGATGACCTAAGTCACATAATTCAGCAGCCAGAGGAATCGGCCAGACAATTCTGGACACGGTTCCTAACCAAGAAAAATCAAATCATCGACTGTCCGGACGCAGAGGCCCTAGCAGCCTTCAAGCATAACATCCGCGACGAGTGGCTTGCACGGCACCTAGGACAGGAAAAGCCGAAATCCATGGCAGCCCTCACGACACTTATGACCCACTTTTGCGCGGGAGAAGACAGCTGGCTAGCTCGCAGCAATAACATGACCAAGAGCCCTGGTAATTCGGATACCAAGGACAGCAGTGGCAGGTTGCGTCGCAACAAGCAAAAGCGCCGCATTAACGGCGACAATGTTGAGGATACGGTAGTTAATGCCGGATTCAGAGGCTCTAAACCCGGTCAGCGGAAAAAGCCATTCAAAAGAAATACTCCGGGTCCATCCAGTTTGGACCGAATACTCGACCGCTCATGCCAGATACATGGCACCCCCGAAAAACCAGCCAATCACACCAACAGAGATTGTTGGGTGTTCAAGCAGGCAGGAAAGTTAAATGCCGAAAGCAGAGACAAGGGGCTGCATAGCGATGATGATGAGGAGCCCCGGCCGCCGAACAACAGTGGACAGAAAGGTTTTCCCCCACAAGTGCGGACGGTAAACATGATATACACAACCCATGTCCCCAAGAGGGAGCGGAAGCATGTGCTAAGGGACGTATACGCGATGGAGCCAGTCGCCCCAAAGTTCAACACATGGTCTTCCTACCCGATCACTTTTGATCAAAGGGACCACCCCACTAGCATCCGTCATGGCGGATTCGCCGCATTGGTTCTAGACCCAATTATTGACGGATTTCACCTCACTATAGTCCTTATGGACGGCGGCAGCAGCTTGAACCTGCTTTACCAGGATACAGTGCGGAAAATGGGCATCGATCCCTTGAGGATTAAACCCACTAGAACGACCTTTAAAGGCGTCATACCAGGTGTAGAGGCCAACTGTACAGGCTCAGTTACACTTGAAGTGGTCTTCGGATCTCCGGATAATTTCCGAAGCGAGGAGTTAATCTTTGACATAGTCCCGTTCAGCAGTGGCTATCACGCACTGCTCGGGCGAACCGCATTTGCCAAGTTCAATGCGGTGCCGCACTATGCATACCTCAATCTCAAGACGCCAGGCCCTCGAGGAGTCATCACGGTCAATGGAAACACCGAACGCTCTCTCCGAACGGAGGAGCATACGGCGGCTATCGCAGCGGAAGGACAAAGCAGCCTCTCAAGGCAATTCTCCAGTCCGGCCATTAAATGTCTGTACACCATCAAGCGCGCCCGGAGTAACCTACAACAAGACCGCCTGGCACGTTCCAAGCAAGCGTAGCAATGTGGCCCCAAACCCAGCCCTCGCGAACTTGTGAAACCAGTGTTGCGCGTACATAACTACGCTCTGGAAATACCATGGGCACAGGGGGAGGGGCACCATCATGACACGCCCGAAACGCGGCTTAAACCGCACTAGGGGCGGCCGATTTCTTAATTTTCTCTTATTTTCAGGACTCCATTCTTCGGAAGGCTTGTCTGCCAGTATAATTGCCGCACAAACGATACAACCAGGGAAGCAGAAAGTTACGCAATGCTATGGAACTCTAAGGTGGTCTCTATAAAGAGTAGTATACCTGTTTCACATGCCATTCCGTAGCTCGCCCCTGGAAAGGACATGTTAAATAGTCCCATCTTTTGCTTATTGCACTATTTGTATCGTTCTGCTTTGATCGCAGCCTTTTTAAATAAACAATGCATAGCTTCCGTCTATTATTGCATTACTCTTTTTTACGAATATATGTTCATTAATGACATCTTGCACCCGTACACTTTGGTACGGCCAATACGCCAGGGGCTTATGTACCCCACAACACGGTGTGAGAAGTCCGAACACTTTCACAAGTGCGGCACCCCGAACTTATAGCATTATATGCATCGGCTCCGAATCATGTCTTGGGTCAATAGTTGGGTTTGCCCGGCTCCTATGTTTTGGTACCTTACGTTCCGTTATATCGGCTAAGGTAGCACTAGAAGAACTATTGCAATTGTGCCCCAGTTGAGCTGGGCTAAGCACCTCAGTAGAGAAAGCTAAAACTGATTGACGGTATCCTGGACTAGGGGGTACTCAACACGTCATCTCCCGATCTGATAGATTGGGTCGAGGACCCCCGTGGCTGTATACTCATGGGCCAGTTCGGGCAGCTGCCGCATACAAGGAAGATTCCACAAAGACTTGGCGATCAAGACGAGGACTTGTCCCCACCGGCGTATTCGGCTAGGACTCTTGTTAACCTAGGCCTCTGGTGCATTATATAAACCAGGGCCAGGCTAGTCGATACAACTTCATATACAACAATCATACCATAGGCTAGCTTCTAGGGTTTAGCCTCCTTGATCTCGTGGTAGATCTACTCTTGTACTACCCATATTATTAATATTAATCAAGCAGGACGTAGGGTTTTACCTCCATCAAGAGGGCCCGAACCTGGGTAAAAAATCGTGTCCCCTGCCTCCTGTTACCATCCACCTTAGACGCACAGTTCGTGACCCCCTACCCGAGATCTGTCGGTTTTGACACCGACATTGGTGCTTTCATTGAGAGTTCCGCTGTGTGATCGACAAAAGGATCGATGGCTCGCGTGCAGATCAACTGCGACTTCGGCGTCTTCGTCACCAGTTCGACTGGTCACCTTGGTTCGACCAAGAATTGCGCCCCGTGTTCGGATCCCCATGTTCGGATGAGGGCCTTCATCCAACATCAACTCCAATCTCTATCAAGATCACGGAGGAATCATCTATGGAGCTCGGGGGCTCAATGTCAACATTGCCCTCGAGCGACCGTGTTTTTTTTTGGACAGCGAACTCGTATCTGCCACCACCACCTCCTCGAGTATCGCTTTGACGATCGCTTTGGTGGAATTGTGCGGAATTGAGTCTATAACAACCCTGGAAAATTTTGTTGAGTTCCTATGGAGGAATCTCTGGCAATCCACGATATACCGGAGCCCTGTCAAATCTGGATGGGAATTTGGATGAGTTTAGGGCGTGGTGTCCAGCTTCTAGCTCGGACGTCCTTTGGAAGATCGAACCGTTGATCGGCTGCGGAATTCCTATATCTACCACCTCTCAAAATTTCAGTTCGATCCGACCGTCCAAACTCCGGGAACCTTCCGATTAGTGCATTGCTTTTCGAATCTGTTTTCTGCGCGAAAACAAATCTGGCCCGAGTTCAACTTTTTTATGAACGGGATTTCGGACATCCCTTTTGAAGGAAGTTTTGTATGGGGTATTGTGTTTTGTTCCCGAACACATCCCACTAACTTTAAGATCTTTTGAACATGATCTTCAACATCATGCTGGTGTCAAACCAGTCCGGCAATATTACTCCACGGCTGCCGACCTGCGCTAGACACGTCGTCACTTTAGCCGAGCTCAACTTCTTCGGAACATCATCTCGGCAAGCCGAACAAGAGTCCGGCATCGCGAAGGATAAATCATCATCAACATCGCCACCCCACGGATTACACGGAGCGGGCATACCGGCATCGCCGCACGGTCGCTTCATCAAGCCGGCATCGACCACGTCACGACCTTTATCGACAGGGTTGCACTATTGCTTCTTCAAGCTGGTGTCCATCACGCCGACCTACTTAGACATCTCGGCGGGACCGGGGGCTTCGCCATCTCTTCATCAACCTACTCCGGACACTTCGGCGTCACTAGCCGACCAGCTCCGTCACGTTAGCTGGGCCGAGGGCTTTGCCTCGGCAAGTCAACCTTTACCAGCATTGCCATGCCGTCGTTTTATCGCCCAGCAGGTAATGGGTGTGCGGAGCGAGTCCCAATTGTGGGAATCACCTTCCTTCGGATTGCTACAACAAATAAACCAGGTGCTATTAATCCCAGTATTTTTTGCTTGTTTGGGTTCATTTTTCCCAAGGAATTATTACTCTGGTTTGTCCATGATATGTACACAGGTCTATGAAATGGTGACCGCATTAACGGCGGTCGCGTGGTGGTTCGATCAGTTTCCGTACATAGTCCGGCGAACGCCGCATCCGGAGCTCGGACCGACCTGTGAATTCAGGCTTTGCCACACCTTTACTACATCACGCCGACGCCCTCTATCGACATTGACTTCGGCGCCAGGCCATATTTCTTCTATTCCTTACTTTGCATAAATTATTTATTATGCAACATTTTTTAATTATCATTATTACTATTACCTCCGGTTTGCACTATTTTTTGTGCACAGGAAAATGATCCGGGGACTTCGGCGTCACTCTGCCGGTCTGCATTGACCGTGCTATGTCACCACTTCGGCGTGTCGAGCTCTCCGCTCCGCCACCTCGGGACCAGCTTGGGGGATGGAACCTTGCCCCGCATCAAGCTCGGACCGCGTCATCAATACCGAACACATTAACCAGCTAAGTCGCTTTCATGCTCAAAGCTTTAATTTCTAACTTGCATTCGGTTCGACCAAGCATTATGCCTTTTTGGAAAAAAGTTGCTTGTAAAAAATTTCCTTGTCCAAACTTTGTTTGTGATGCATAAATTCAAATACCCCATTTACTTGGGGCTTCCTATATGAAGCTTTTCCTCTTGCATATGATTATACTTGTACGACTTCGCTCTTGTTCGTGTATTACGCCACAATATGCACCATATTGACTTAAGCGATTTGCAAGCTGGGTTGCCTCGCTCCTGTGTTTACCCCTATGTTCCCAATTGTTCGGCTAGGGAGTAAAGGGAGCACCTCTGCGATTGTCACGATCGGGTCACCCGAGCCGGACCTCAGACTGGGTGAAGCTGAAAGCTAGCGCTCTTATTGTTTTCAATGATGGTCGGCACACAACGGAACTCATGAGTACAAAAAATCTATTGCACAAGTCTCATAATAACAATGAGCGCCGAAGAAAGGTATCGGTGGGGGTACTATTTTCTTCGAAGATGCTTCTTATACTTTGTAGTAATATATCATAAGTTCCCTGAGCGCGCTTTATCTGTTACAGCCTTATGGCCTGATTGCCTGGTTATTGGAAACACCGTCGATATTCTCGACAGATGGAGTACATAACACTTTTTGGTCCTTGACCGAAGAGGGAGAAGCCGACGGTCGGTTAAGACGCGTTTAAAGTTCGGTTGAACATAGATATGATATAAGTACTTCGGTACATGGAATCATTCTTTTACTCAAGTCACTTGGGGGCTCTTAAGTTTATTTGAGCCGTTTTATAATAAGTGTTCTTCTTCTTAGTCATTGCAAAGTTTTATTATTATTATTATTTATCACTCCTTTTTTCGACGCGAGTGTGCGGTCACTAGCCGGGGAGCCTAATTTCTCTCTCAAAGCCGCTAGAGTTTAGTTTGCTAAACTGGCCTAATGAGAAGTACTCCGCCCTTGGGATAGGAGGTTGAAGCCGTAGGCTGACCCGCTCGAAGTCTTGAGATAGGATGTACCATGTTATAGCACGACAGAAGCACTTCTTTTTTCTAAGATCAATTTTCGGATTGGCACCGAACACTTGATATTGTTTGGACGTCATGTTTTTACTGACGTTTCTTGGTTTTCCAAGCTTTTTGGCACTTTTAAACTACTTGTGCTTTTCCAGCATTAGTCTCGCAGAGCAACGTCGGACACCTTTAGGGATTCGGCAAAAACATTCTCAGATATTGCTATATATGCATCGGTTTCGAATTGTGTCTTCGGTCAATAGTTGGGTCGCCCGGCTCCTGCACTTGCTTCCTACGTTCCGTTTTGTTCGGCTAGGCGTGCAAAGGGAGAACCACTGCGATTGTGCTTCCAGCTCACATGGTTAAGCACTTCAGTGGAGAAAGCCGAAAACTGACTGTCACAATAAGCGTAAACTGGTCAGCGATTCGATGACTATGTTAAAAGACGGGCCGTTCATAACATTGGCCGAAGTGTTTACGGCTTGACCCCGACTGTCGCCGAACACTACTGGGGGCTATTAACTGGCCTCCCAAACTAAATCCTCGATATTTTGCTCTTACATTAGAGCTGAGGTTTAATGATCATGCTTAGCATGACAACCCAAAGAAAGGAACCGATAGCGGGACTATTTTCTTTGGAAGACATTTCTTTTGTTAAACAGTAATATAACATATCTCTCTGCGTACCTTTGTTTATAAAACTGTATGGCCAGATTGCCTTGTTTGTTGTAAATCTTTACCCTCATAAAGGCTTTATAAAGTAGGACAAACACTCCTCGGCTACTGGCCGAGGAGATGGAAGCCGATGGTCGGTCAACAAAGTTTTGTACAATGCGGATCCGAGCATTAATGATGTAAAGTACTTGGATACATAGAGTCATTACACATAATTTGTGATTTTCCTATGGATATTGATCCTTAATTCGGCCACCCGTGCCCGCATTAAGGCTCGGGGGCTACTGGACTTCGGGCTTATTATTTACAAATATTAAAGGGGCACATCGATCCCCTGATCTGGTGTTGCCACCCGACCAGTGTCTCGGGGGCTACTGCATTGCCTGTTCAATGCAGAAAATTTTAAGTGCAATACAGTTGCCGAGGAGATTTTGATCCTCAGGTTGGTCGGCCGCACCCAACCTGAGTCTCGAGGACTAAGCACGCCGCTTTTTGTGTCCCGAAGTATTCTGCCGAGCTAGGACTTGATCCTCAGGCCGATCTTGCAAATCAACCTGAGTCTCAGCGGCTACTGGGATCAGCGGTCTTACGTCATCCTTCATGTGCATCTCGGGTTTTAGACCGATACACACCTTGAGGGCTACTGGCTATATATCTCGACAGAGAATAAATTGCACCACCTTGGAAGCAGTCCGGCATAAAGCTCGTGCGCTAGTGGCTGGCTCTGTAGAGGGCATTTCTGGCATTAAGCTCGGCTAAACTCCTTCAACTTTTTTGAACCAAGGTGATATGACACCTCAGATATAGTCCGACGTTGGAGCTTGGACACAGTCCGGCATTGGAGCTCGGATACATTCCGGCATTGGAGCTCGGAAAGCAGTCCGGCGTTGGTGCTCGGCTGCAAAAGATACCTCTAATGCAGTCCAGCGTTGGAGCTCGGACGCAAGAGGACACTGCCTCCCGGGGACAACTTCAAACCCAAGGTGTGGCATAAAAATAACAAGGCATTGATAAAGGCCGGAAACTTAAAGGGGCTCCTCGGATACCCGATGTGTAAACCCGTCGAATGCATTTCGGTGATCCTCAAGATCGAAGATAAAGAAGATTTGTTGAACCAGTTTTCAAGACCGACGACTGAAGATGAAGAACTGTTCGGAAGAATCGAGGAGCGTCCCTAACTTGAAGACCAGTTCAGGGGGCTACTGACGGAGTCCTGGACTAGGGGGTACTCAACACGTCATCTCCCGATCTGATAGATTGGGCCGAGGACCCCCGTGGCTGTATACTCATGGGCCAGTTCGGGCAGCTGCCGCATACAAGGAAGATTCCACAAAGACTTGGCGATCAAGACGAGGACTTTTCCCCACCGGCGTATTCGGTTAGGACTCTTGTTAACCTAGGCCTCTGGTGCATTATATAAACCAGGGCCAGGCTAGTCGATACAACTTCATATACAACAATCATACCATAGGCTAGCTTCTAGGGTTTAGCCTCCTTGATCTCGTGGTAGATCTACTCTTGTACTACCCATATCATCAATATTAATCAAGCAGGACGTAGGGTTTTACCTCCATCAAGAGGGCCCGAACCTGGGTAAAAAATCGTGTCCCCTGCCTCCTGTTACCATCCACCTTAGACGCACAGTTCGGGACCCCCTACCCGAGATCCGCCGGTTTTGACATCGACACTGACCGTCATGATGAGGCGAGAACTGGTCGCTGTTCGAGAGGTTTTCGAGTCCCTAAATACTTATGCCGCTTAGAGCGAGGAGTCGGCTTTGTCCGGCCTAGGCGTGGATAGCGCCCCAAACTCGGTCTTCCGAACACTAGGGGCTTCGCCGAAATTTAAAATTATAGAATTCTATGGCTAAGTGAGAGTGTTCAAGCATTATAGTCCGATTGCCTTGTTCGTTGTGTTGAGCGCCTCCCTCGAAGGACCCAAGAATGGGAAAAAGAGCGCTCATGTTTATCCCGAACACCCCAGCACTCGTGCCATGGGGGCAGAAGCCGACGACTCGCCATCTCTCAAATTTGATAAACGGCCGCACAGAAGGTAATATTTTAAATTCAAAAAGCATTGCTTAGCGCACATGAACAAGTTTTCAGCGCATAGGACAAAACGAGCGAGTTTACTGAAAAATTACATCCATGGAACATTCATCCACCACAAGACAGGCACCCTTCAGAACGCCCTCATAATACATCTTGGGCTTGCGATGCTCCTTGCCCGGCGGTGGCCCGTCCTTCACAAGCTTCTCAGCATCCAGCTTGCCCCAGTGCACCTTCGCATGGGCAAGCGCCCTACGGGCACCCTCGATGCATACGGAGCGCTTGATGACTTCGAGCCTTGGACAGGCCTCCACCAGCCGCCTCATCAGCCCGAAGTAGCTCCCAGGCATGGCCTCTCCAGGCCACAGCCGGACTATGAGGCCCTTCATGGCCTGTTCGGCCACCTTATGGAGCTCGACCAGCTGTTTCAGCTGGTTGCTTAAGGGCACCGGGTGTTCGGCCTCAGCATACTGAGACCAGAACACCTTCTCCGTCGAGCTTCCCTCCTCGGCTCGATAGAAGGCGGCGGCATCCGACACGCTACGGGGCAAGTCTGCGAATGCTCCTGGAGAGCTCCGGATTTGGGTAAGTAACAAGTAATTCACTTTCACGTGCTAGCTTTGCATAAAGAATGCCTTACCCGCTGCTATCTTTTTTATTGCCTCAACCTCCTGGAGGGCCTTCTGGGCTTCGGCCTTGGCAGACTTGGGATCTTCAATGGCCGCCGCGAGCTCAGACTCTCGCGTCTTCGAGTCAAGCTCCAAACTCTCATGTTTTTTCATGAGAGCATGGAGCTCTTGCCGCACCTTGCCAACCTGCGTCTTATGCTTCTCCTGCTCGGTGCGCTCTGTGGCCGCCCTCTTCTCGGCCTCGGATAGCGCTTGCTTAAGGGTCTCCACCTCACTTGTGGCCCCTACAATAGCCGCGTTAATACTGTCACTTTTTGCAATTGCACCTTTCACATATTTCAATAAGGTATTTCTTACCTTCCTTCTCCTCGAGCTGCTGCTTGGCCAGGCCGAGCTCTTGCTCGGACCGCTCGAGGTTCTGCTTCAGCGTGCCCACCTCCACTATCAGTGCAGCGGATGCTAGCAGCGAAGCCTGCATACGCATATCGACTTACTTTTGTTAGATTCCTGTGAATGTTATTAGATCCTCTATTCGGCTTTTCTTTTCGAACGCCGAACAGAGTATCAGGGGCTACTGTCTATGCGGTAATATTTTTACATATTCTTTACTTACCTCAAAGCCTATTAGAAGGCTGGCACAGGCTTCAGTCAGTTCGCTCTTGGCGGACTGAACCTTCTGGATCACCGCACTCATAATAGTGCGGTGCTCCTCGTTGATGGAGGCGCTGTTAAGCACCTCCAGCAAATTGTCCGGTGCCTCCGGTTGGACGGAGGTCACCGGCTCGGTATGCTCGCTCCTCTTGGAAGGAGGCTGCCTACCGGAGTCCGGAACAGTTGAAGGTTCCGGCGCGGTGTCCGGCTCAAAGCCGGACTTAGAGCCCTTGGGGGTTTTATCCCCTTTGCGCCTGGAGTCCGGGAGGTCGCCTTGCGGCGCCTCCAGGACCACCTCCTCCTGGCTTGGAACCTGTTGGGACAGCACCTCGGCGTCGTCCGTAGGGTGGGGGGAGGTAGCCGTCGGAAGTGAATTCACATCCGTCGAATCCAGGGAATCGCTCGACGACACGTCGAGCCGGTCTTTGGGTGGACTGCATAAACATGTTCGACATAAGGAAAAGCTGTGCAATGGAGGAATACTATGAATCACTCTGGTATCCGGACACTTATGATCTCGCCAGGGGCTCGGCCCTGTGCGGCCACTCCTCTTCGCCGTCGTCGGCGTTGGTGGAGCCGTCTGGAGGAAGGGTTTTCCCCTTCTTGGACCCTTCGGCCTCCCCAGTTGGGGCGGCCTTCCTTTTCTTCTCTCCCCCCGCTGGAGGGGGAGAGGTCTCTTCTTCCTCCTCCTCGTCTTCACGGGAGGAGTGCGTCTTGGAGTCGTCGGATGATGAATCCGACACCCCCATGTGCCGGGCACTCTTTCGAGTCCCCGTGGCCTTCTTCTTGGCCTTCTACTCCGGCACCACATAGGGTGCCAGAACCAACAGCTTCGCCAAGCAATCATCCGCTGGGTCTTCGAGCAAAGGAGCCGGACAGTTGATCTGTCCGGACGTCTCCTGCCAATCCTGTCAAAGGTAAGGGAGCTTAGATCCCGCATGGAGTCAAACTATGAAAAACTAATACCCTGTAAAAGGTAAAAACAGCTTACCGCACGAGCGCGATGATGCATGCTGAATCCGCGATCCTCGGTAGCGGATGCGGGGGCCTCGGCGCCCTTGAAAAGCACCTTCCAGGCATCTTCGTATGTCGTGTCGAAGAGCCTGCTCAGAGTTCGGTGCTGCGCCGGGTCGAACTCCCACAGGTTGAAAGCCCGTTGTTGACACGGGAGGATCCGGCGGATGAGCATAATCTGGACTACGTTGACAAGTTTGAGCTTCTTGTCCACCAGGGTTTGGATGCATGTTTGGAGTCCGGTCAGCTCTCTTTCTTTACCCCACGATAGGCCCATCTCTTTCTAGGAGGTGAGCCGCGTAGGGCGTCCGGATCGGAACTCGGGGGCTGCGACCCATTCAGGGTCGCGCGACTCGGTGATGTAAAACCACCCCGATTGCCACCCCTTTAGGGACTCCACGAAGGAGCCCTCGGGCCATAGGACGTTGGGCATCTTGCCCACCATGGCGCCTCCGCACTCCGTCTGGGTGCCACGCACCACCTTCGGCTTGACGTTGAAAGTCTTGAGCCATAGGCCGAAATGGGGGCGGATGCAGAAGATAGCCTCGCACACGACGAAAAACGCCGAGATGTTGAGGATAAAGTTCGGGGCCAGATCATGGAAATCCAGGCCATAGTAGAACATGAGCCCCCGGACAAATGAGTGGAGAGGGAAGCCCAGTCCGCGGAGGAAATGGGGGAGGAACACTAGCCTCTCACGGGGCCTAGGGGTGGGGATGAGCTGCCCCTCTTCGGGAAGCCGGTGCGCAATGTCGTTAGACAAGTATCCGGCCTTCCTCAGTTTTTTGATGTGTCCCTCCATGTCGGAGGAGACCATCCACTTGCCTCCCGTTCCGGACATGGCTGGAGAAGGTTGAGGTGGGGTGTGCGGACCTGGGCGCTGGAGCTCGAGTGCGCGGAAATGGATAGGCAAAGGAGGAAGAAGGCGTGGATGAAAAGGTGGATCCTTATCCCCTTATATGGGCGGACGCGACTATGCGTCCCCACCAGCCTGGTAAAACTTGCTTATCTCCCCAGCGCCATAATGAATGGTGCAGTTGGCTTACCCACGCTGTATTGATGAGAATCCCGGAATAAGGGGACACGATCTCTTATTTGACAAGACGTGTCAAGGAAACCACCTCACTAAACGCGCTGAGGTGGGACAGTAAAACGATTCGAATAGAGACTTGGCCGTGGTGTGATGCCATGCTACGGAATACGTTAGCAGATTAGATTTGTGTCAATATTATTCTCTCTGTGGCAATATGTGGAAACTTATTTTGCAGAGCTGGACACTACCTTTGTGTTCAAAATCTTCTATGAAGTACTTGGAGGAGGAACCCGCCTTGCAATGCCGAAGACAATCTGCGCGCCGGACTCGTCGTCATTGAAGCCTGGTTCAGGGGCTACTGAGGGAGTCCTTGATTAGGAGGTGTCCGGATAGCCGGACTATACCTTCGGCCGGACTCCTGGACTATGAAGATACAAGATTGAAGACTTCGTCCCGTGTCCGGAAGGGACTTTCCTTGGCGTGGAAGGCAAGCTTGGCGATACGGATATGTAGATCTCCTACCATTGTAACCGACTCTGTGTAACCCTAGCCCTCTCCGGTGTCTATATAAACTGGAGGGTTTTAGTCCGTAGGACGAACAACAATCATACCATAGGCTAGCTTCTAGGGTTTAGCCTCTCTGATCTCGTGGTAGATCTACTCTTGTACTACCCATATCATCAATATCAATCAAGCAGGACGTAGGGTTTTACTTCCATCAAGAGGGCCCGAACCTGGGTAAAACATCGTGTCCCCTGCCTCCTGTTACCATCCGGCCTAGACGCATAGTTCGGGACCCCCTACCCGAGATCGCCGGTTTTGACACCGATAGTGCCGGAGAAGACCAAGAAGGCCAAGGGAACCCGAAAGAGTAGCCGTCATCGGACTCATCGTCTGATGACTCTGTGGCACACTCCTCCCCCGAAGATGAGGAGGAAGAAGAATATGCTCCCCCTCCAGGCGGGGGAGACAAGAAAAGGAAGGCCGCCCCAACTGGGGGGCCCGAAGGGTCCAAGAAGGGAAGGACTCTCCTTCCAGACAGTTCCACCGCCGCCGCCGAAGGCAAAGACGAGTGGTTGCCCAGGGCCAAGCCCCTGGGGAGGTCATAAGTATTCGGATACCAGAGTAACTCATAGCATTCCTTTGTCGCACTGCTTTCCCTAACGCCAAATATGATTATGCAGGCCGCCATGAGCCCGTATCGATGTATCGGCGGACGGCTCCTTGGGCTCGTCGGATATGGATAGCGACCACTTCCGACCACCACCTCCCCTTGCCCTACGGACGACGCCGAGGTATTGTCTCAAGAGGCACCGGGTCGAGGGGAGACAGTCCCGGAGGCGCCTCAAGGCGACCTTCCGGACTCCGGGAGCAGAGGGGACAAGCCCCCTGAGGGCTCCGAATTCGGCCCTCAGCCGAACACCGTGCCAGAACCTCCAGTGTTTCCGGACTCGGGCAGGCGGCCTCCTTCCAAGAGGGGCGAGATGCCGGTGCCGGTGACCTCTGTCCATCCAGAGGCACCGGACAATCTGCTGGGAGCGCTTCGCAGTGCTTCCATTGACAAGGAGCACCGTACTATTATGAGTGCGGTGGTCCAGAAGGTTTAGTCCGCCAAGAGCGGATTGACTGAAGCCTGTGCCAGCCTTCTAACAGGCTTTGAGGTAAGTGTTTAAAATATAGGAAAAATATTACCGCATAGATGGTAGCCCCTGATGCTCTGTTTGGTGTTCACAAAGAAAAGCCGAACAGAGGATCAAACAACATCGCATGAGTCTAATATAAGTATGTCAATATGCATATGCAGGCTTCGCTGCTGGCATCTGCCGCACTGACTGTGGAGGTCGCCGCACTAAAGCAGGACCTTAAAGTGTCCAAGGACGAGCTTGGCCTTGCCAAGAGGCAGCTCGAGGAGAACGAAGGTAAGTAATACCTAGTTTATGGATATGTATAAAAAGAATGCGATTGCAAAATGACAGGATCATCATGAATTTGCCAGGGGCCACGACCGATGTGGCGACCCTAAGGCAAGCGTTGTCCGAGGCTGAAGATAAAGCGGCCAAGGAGCGCACTGAGCGGGAAAGGCAAGAGGCTCGGGTGGGCGAGGTGCAGCAAGAGCTCCAGGCTCTCGTGACGAAGCACGAGGCGTTGGAGCTTGACTCGAAGACGCGAGAGTCTGAGCTTGCTGCGGCCCTCAAGAGCGCAAAAAGTGCCATGGCCGAAGCCCAAAAGGCCCTCCAAGAGATTGACACGATGAAGAAAATAGCGGCGGGTAAGGCATTCTATATGCGAAGCAAGCATGTGAAAGTAAATTACCTATTACTTACCCGAATCCAGAGCTCTCCAGGAGCATTTGCAGATTTGCCCCGCAGCGTGTCGGATGCCGCACAGTTTTACCAGGCCGAGGAGGGAAGCTCAACGGAGAAGCTGTTCTGGTCTCAGTATACTGGGACCGAACACCCGGTGCCTATGAGCGACCAGCTAAAGCAGCTAGTCGAGCTACACAAAGCGGCCGAACAGGCCATGAGGGGCTTTATAGTTCGGATGTGGCCTGGCGACGCCCTTCCAAACAGCTACTTCGGCCTGGTGAGGCGGCTTGGGGACGCCTGCCCACGGCTGGAGGTCGTCAAGCGGTCTGTCTGCATCGAAGGTGCACGCCGGGCTTTCGCCCGCATGAAGGTGCAATGGGCCAAGCTAGACGCCGTGAAGCTGATCAAGGAGGGATCGCCGCAGGGCAAGGAGCATTGCACCCCTGAAATTTATTATGAGGGTGTCCTGAAGGGTGCCCGTCTTGTAGCGGACGAATGTTCAAAGGATGTAATATTTGAGTAAACTTGCTCGTGGGATCCTGTATGATGAAAACTTGTTTCATATGCGCTATGCAACGCTTGTTTGAATTTAAAATATTACCTTCTGTTTGGCTGTTTATCCAATCTAAGAGATGGCTAGTCCTCGGCTTCTGCCCCCATGCCGCGAGTGCTGGGGTGTTCGGGATAGACCTGAGCACTCTTGTTCCCATTTTTGGGTCCTTCGAGGGAGGTGCGCAGCACAGCGAACAAGGCAACCGGACTAATAATGCTTTATCACTCTCACTTAGCCATAGAATTCTATAATTTTAAATTTCAGCGAAGTCCCTGGTATTCGGAAGGCCGAATTCGGGGCGCGATACACGCCTTTAAGCCGGACAGGACCGGCTCCTCGCTCTAAGCAGCATAAGTCTTTAGGGACTCGAAACCTCGCCGAACAGCGACCAGTCTCTCGCCTTATCATGACAGTCGGTTTTAGCTTTCTCTGCTGAGGTGCTTAGCCCAGCAGAACCGGGGCACAATCGCAGTAATTCTCCTAGAGCTACCTTAGCCGATAGAGCGGAACATAAGGTACCAAAACATAGGAGCCGGGCAAACCCAACATTTGACCAAAGACATAATTCGGAGCTGATGCATATAATGCTATAAGTTCGGGGTGCCGCACTTGTGAAAGTGTTCAGACTTCTCACACCATATTGTGGGGTACTTAAGCCCCTGGTGTGATGGTCGTACCAAAGTGTACGGTTGCAAGGCATCATTAATGAACACATATATATATATATAAGACAAGAATGCAATAATAGTCGTAATGTTATGCGTTGTTTATTCAAAGAGGTGCGTTAAAGCAGAATGACACAGATAGTGCGATGAGCAAAAAGTATGACTATGTCCCTTCCAAGGGCAAGTTGAGGAATAGTATTAAAGCAAATATTTCACTCGTTATCGTAATCCACCTGGGAGTTTCGTGGTGTGATGTAGCTTTGTGCCCTTTCTTGGTTGCTGCATCATGTGTTCGGCAATCATGCTGCCGGAAAAGGTTTCCAGAGATTAAAGTCCTGAAAGAGAAAAATAACAAAGCGGGAAGCCCCTAGTGCGGTTTAGGCCGCATCTTGGTGCGTGCCGTAGTTGTGCCCCCCTACCCACCTGTTCCCATGGTATTTTTAATGCGTAATTATGTACGCGTGGCACGAATTTCGTCGTTTGGCTTGGGCCGGGGTGGGGGCGCATTGCTACGCGAGCTCAGACCGTGTCACGCGGTCTAGTTGCCGATTACTCCGAGCGCGTTTGAAGGTGTCTGGGTCTTGGAACGCCGAACTGGTGGATTGCCTTGAGAGGCTGCTTTGCGCTTCTGCTGCGAGGGCCGCAGTGTGCTCCTCCGTGCGGATAGAGCGCTCTGTGTTTCAGTTAACTGTGATGACCCCCCGGGGTCCTGGCATCTTGAGCTTGAGGTATGCATAATGCGGTACCGCATTGAATCTCGCAAATGCGGTTCGTCCGAGCTGTGCATGATAGCCACTGCGGAACGGGACTATATCGAAGATTAATTCTTCGCTTTGGAAGTTATCCGGGGATCCGAAGACCACTTCCAGTGTAATTGAGCCTGTGCAATGGGCCTCTACACCTGGAATGACGCCTTTAAAGGTCGTTTTTGTGGGTTTGATCCTTGAGAGGTCTATACCCATTTTGCGCACTGTGTTCTGGTAAAGCAGGTTCAGGCTGCTGCCGCCATCCATAAGGACTCGTGTGAGGTGAAATCCGTCAATGATTGGGTCTAAGACCAGTGCGGCGAATCCACCGTGACAGATACTAGTGGGGTGGTCCCTACGATCGAAGGTGATCAGGCAGGAGGACCATGGATTGAACTTTGGGGCGACTGGCTCCAACGCATATACGTCCCTGAGCGCACGCTTCCGCTCCCTCTTGGGGATGTGGGTTGCGTATATCATGTTCACCATCCGCACTTGTGGGAGGAACCTCTTCTGTCCTCCGGTGTTCGGCTGCCAGGGCTCCTCTTCGTCATCACTATGTGACCCCTTATCTTTGTCTTCGGCGATTAACTTGCCGGCCTGCTTGAACACCCAGCATTCCCTGTTGGTGTGGTTGGCTAGCTTGTTAGGGGTACCGTGTATTTGACACGAGCAATCGAGTATGCGGTCCAAACTGGACGGGCCCGGAGTGCTTCTTTTAAATGGCTTTTTCCACTGACCGGGTTTAGAGCCTTTGAATCCGGCATTGACTGCCGTATCCTTAGTATTATCATTGTTAATGTGGCGCTTATGTTTGTTGCGATGTGACCTGCTATTGCCGTCCTTGGTATCCGAAATACCATGGTTTTTTGATATGTTATTACTGTGAGCCAGCCAGCTGTCTTCTCCCGCACAAAAGCGGGTCATGAGTGTCGTGAGGGCTGCCATAGATTTCGGCTTTTCCTGTCCAAGGTGTCGGGCAAGCCACTCATTGTGGATGTTATGCTTGAAAGCTGCTAGGGCCTCTACATCTAGACAGTCGGCGATTTGATTTTTCTTTGTTAGGAACCGTGTCCAGAATTACCTGGCCGATTCTTCTGGCTGCTGAATTATGTGGCTCAAGTCATCGGTGTGTGGTGGTCGCACATAAGTGCCCTGAAAGTTGTCGAGGAATGCGGCTTCCAGATCTTCCCAACAGCTAATGGACTCTGCTGGCAAGCTGTTAAGCCAATGCCGCGCTGGTCCTTTGAGCTTTAGTGGGAGGTATTTGATGGCGTGTAAGACATCGCCGCGGGCCATGTGGATGTGGAGGAGGAAATCCTCGATCCATACCGCAGGATCTGTTGTGCCGTCGTATGATTCAATATTTACGGGTTTGAAACCCTCTGGGATTTGATGATCCATTACTTCGTCTATGAAGCATAGGGGCTGTGCGGCGCCTCTGTATTGGGCTATATCGCGACACAGCTCGAATGGGTCTTGCTCGTTGTGTTTGGCCCGACCGGATTGACTTTTACTATATCCGGCGTGACGTTTATCGTCTCGCATAGTGGCGCGCCCTTGTGATCCATAGATCGATCTTGCTTGTTTTGCTTTGTCCTCCAATACGTCTCGCAGGTCTGGCGTATTTCCCCATGCTTTTTTATTTGAATGGCATCGGGGTGCATGCTGAGTTTTTGGCTGGAATGCCTCTCTATCGCGGCCACGAGGTGGCCGATCAGCTGCGTCATACGCTTCTTCCTCCAGTCGGGGTAGCAACCTGCATTTTGGGTAACTCTTGGAGGGGCGCTCGGGTTTATATTCCTCGGCCGCGAGGACTTCAGTCCATCTATCAGCTAGCAGATCTTGATCAGCTTGAAGCTCCTGCTGTTTTTTCTTAAGGCTATTTGCCGTGGCTATAAGCCGGCGCTTGAAGCGCTCTTGTTCAACGGGATCCACTGGCACGGCGAATTCATCATTGCCGAGGCTTGCCTCATCTTCGGAGGGGGCATGTAATTATCATCCTCCGCTTCTCCATCTGCCGCTCTCTCAGGAGGGCTGGCTCCTCCATCCTCCTACTCTAAATCTTGCTGGAGGGGATTGTTGTTGTCTTCGGCACTATCCGGAGTGTTATTATCTCCTGTGCTGGTATCACCACTTTTGCTTTGGCGGGACTTAGAGCGGCGCCACTGACGTCGGCGCTTGGGTTGCTTCTTGGAGGGGTCATCCTCCGCTGTCTCGTCGCCATTGCCTTCTTTGGGTGTGTCCACCATGTATATATCGTATGATGAGGTGGCTGTCCAATGCCCTGTGGGCAGTGGTTCATCTTCGTCTCCTGCATCGTCGTCCATACCGTCGATGTCTTCGGAGTCAAAGTCGAGCATGTCGGTTAAGTCATCGATAGTGGATACTAAGTGGGTGGTGGGCGGGCCGTGAATTTCTTCATCGTCCGCATCCCAATCCTGCCGGACATAGATCGGCCAGGATCCTCCTGACAAGGAGAGAGACCTTAACGAGTTCAGTATGTCGCCAAAGGGAGAGTGCTGAAAAATATCTGCAGAGGTAAACTCCATGATCGGAGGCCAATCGGATTCGCTAGGAACGGGCGCAGTCGGTTCGGAGTCCGTGGCCGGAGAAAGATCCGACAGTTTGTCAACACGGCTCTCGTGTATAGTAAGGTTAATGTTCGGCTCGATCACCGATGAGGGTAAGGCCTCCATGGCGGGGTCCATCCACCCGTCCATGGACGGCGCAACTGGCTCCGAATTGAGGGTTGGAGCGGCTGCCGGTGCGATCTCCTGAACACTGTCTGATGGTAGAGCTAAATCGTACTCATCATGACCGCGTGACGCACAAGGCAGAGGCTCGAATCCGTCAAAGATCAAGTCTCCGCGGATATCGGCCGTGTAGTTTAAGCTTCCAAACCTGACCTGATGGCCAGGGGCGTAGCTTTCAATCTGCTCCAAATGGCCAAGCGAATTGGCCCGTAGTGCAAAGCCACCGAATACAAAAATATGTCCAGGGAAAAAAGTCTCACCCTGGACTACATCGCTATCGATCATCATAGGAGCCATCAAGCCTAACGGCGACGACACAGAGAAACTCTCAATGAAAGCACCAATGTCGGTGTCAAAACCGGCGGATCTCGGGTAGGGGGTCCCGATCTGTGCGTCTAGGCGGATGGTAACAGGAGGCAGGGGACACGAAGTTTTACCCAGGTTCGGGCCCTCTTGATGGAGGTAAAACCCTACGTCCAGCTTGATTAATATTGATGATATGGGTAGTACAAGAGTAGATCTACCCCGAGATCAGAGAGGCTAAACCCTAGAAGCTAGCCTATGGTATGATTGTGTGTTGTCCTACGGACTAAAACCCTCCGGTTTATATAGACACCGGAGAGGGCTAGGGTTACACAAGGTCGGTTACAAAGGAGGAGATATGCATATCCGTATTGCCTAGCTTGCCTTCCACGCCAAGTAGAGTCCCATCCGGACACGAGACGAAGTCTTCGATCTTGTATCTTCATAGTCTAATAATCCGGCCAAAGGATATAGTCCGGCTGTCCGGAGACCCCCTAATCTAGGACTCCCTCATAAAGCATTAAGTAATTGGAGAAGCCTCCCCCAAGCTTGTGGGAGACTCGCTTCTTCAATTTGCACAAAATTATATATTTCCCTTAAAGCAGCTTGTTTCTTATGAGCAGCAAAATATTTAGTAGAGAAGTAATAAATCATATCCCAGGGACTACGCACACAACCAGGATCAAGAGAATTAAACCATATCTTAGCATCACCCTTTAATGAGAACGGAAATATCTTAAGGATATAATAATAGTGAGTTTTCTCATCATTAGTGAACAGGGTGGCTATATCATTTAATTTAGTAAGATGTGCCACAACAGTTTCAGATTCATAACCATAGAAAGGCTCAGATTCAAGTAAAGTAATTATCTCAGGATCAACAGAAATATCATAATCCTTATCAGTAACAAAGATAGGTGAAGTAGCATAAGCAGGACAATATTTCATTCTAGTATTCAGAGTTTTTTGTTTCAGCTTAGCTAATAATTTCTTAAGATCACTCCTATCATTGCAGGCAAGAAAATCTCTAGCAGTTTATTCATCCATAACATAGCCCTCGGGCACAACATGTAATTCATATCTAGGGGGAGAGTCTTCATCACCACTTTCATCAATATTATCAGTTTCAATAATTTCATTCTCTCTAGCCCTAGCAAGTTGTTCATCAAGAAAAATTCACCAAGTGGCACAGTAGTATCAAGCATAAAAGTAGTTTCATCATAAGTATCATGCATAGCAGAAGTGGCATCATCAATAACATGCGACATATCAGAATGAATAGCAGGTGTAGATGTCGCAAGCTTACTCAAAATAGAAGGTGAATCAAGTGCAGAGCTAGATGGCAGTTCCTTTCCTCCCCTCGTAGTTAATGGATAAATTTTTGTTTTCGCGTCTTTCAAGTTCTTCATAATGATAAGCAGATATAAATCCCAAGTGACTCAAAGAATAGAGCTATGCTCCCCGGCAACGGCGCCAGAAAATAGTCTTGATAACCCACAAGTATAGGGGATTGCAACAGTTTTTGAGGGTAGAGTATTCAACCGAAATTTATTGATTCGACACAAGGGGAGCCAAAGAATATTCTCAAGTATTAGCAGCTGAGTTGTCAATTCAACCACACCTAGAAACTTAATATCTGCAGCAAGGTGTTTAGTAACAAAGTAGTATGATAGTAGTGGTAATGGTGGTAAAAGGTAACGATAGTAAAAGTAATATTTTTGGTGTTTTGTAGTGATGATAAAAATAGCAACGGAAAAGTAAATAAGCGAATAACAATATATGGAAAGCTCGTAGGCAATGGATCGATGATGGAGAATTATGTCGGATGCAGTTCATCATGTAATAGTCATAACCCAGGGTGACACAGAACTAGCTCCAGTTCATCAATGTAATGTAGGCATGTATTCCGAATATAGGCATACGTGCTTATGGAAAAGAACTTGCATAACATCTTTTGTCCTACCCTCCTGTGGCAGCGGGGTCCTATTGGAAACTAAGGGATATTAAGGCCTCCTTTTAATAGAGTACCGGAACAAAGCATTAGCACCTAGCAAATACATTAACTCCTCAAACTACAGTCATCACCGGTAAGTATCCCGATTATTGTCACTTCGGGGTTAACGGATTATAACACATAATAGGTGACTGTAGACTTGCAAGATAGGATCAAGAACTCTCATATATTGATGAAAACATAATAGGTTCAGATATGAAATCATGGCACTCAGGCCCTAGTGACAAGCATTAAGCATAGCAAAGTCATATCAACATCAATCTCAGGACATAGTGGATACTAGGGATCAAACCCTAACAAAACTAACTCGATTACATGATAAATCTCATCCAACCCATCACCGTCCAACACGCCTACGATGGAATTACTCATGCATGGCGGTGAGCATCATGAAATTGGTGATGGAGGAAGTTTGATGATGACGATGGCGATGGATTCCCCTCTCTGGAACCCCTAACGGACTCCACACTACTAGAAAAAGGGCTATAGATGGGATTGATACTAATGGCGCACCAGACAGGCAGTGTGCCATTAGTATATACTAATGGCGCACCACCTACTGATACGCCATTAGAGTTGAAACTACTAATGGCGCACCTGGCCCAGGGTGCGCCATTAGTATCAATTTTTTTAACTAGTGCGCCTGTCCAAACATACTAATGGTGCATCCAGTCAACTAGTAATGGCGCACCAGCCGGAAAGTGCGCCACTAATGTTGTTTTTTTTATTATATTTTTTATTCCCTTTTTTGCAAAACTACTAATGGCGCAGCATCAGGAGGTGCGCCATTAGTAACCTGGATTACTAATGGCGCATTTAGAGTTGGTGCGCCATTAGTATTTTTTTTGCAAAACTACTAATGGCGCAGCATCAGGAGGTGCGCCATTAGTAACCTGGATTACTAATGGCGCATTTAGAGTTGGTGCGCCATTAGTAAGTGGGCAGCAACAAGATATTTTGGACAGCCTCTCCTACGCACACTCACTTTCTCCCCACTTCATTCTCTCCACCTCCTCCTTGTCTCGGGTGCCTCCTCTTTTTCACCTCATTTCCACCATAGATTCATTCAATTTAAGTGGTTAAATTA
Source organism: Triticum urartu (assembly GCF_003073215.2). Taxonomy (NCBI): domain Eukaryota; kingdom Viridiplantae; phylum Streptophyta; class Magnoliopsida; order Poales; family Poaceae; genus Triticum; species Triticum urartu. The sequence goes on along the minus strand of NC_053028.1, from coordinate 167,432,909 downwards.
CCTTGTTTTGATAGGTAAGTAAGGGGGGAAGCTATATTTATGTTGTTCTCCCTACAACAATGTGCACATGCACTTTTTATGGCCTAGCTAGATCTATGTATGTTCGTGGTGTTGCATATGTTCGTGGTGTTGCATATGTTTGTGGTGTTGCATATGTGTTTGTGTTTGGAGGTGTACCGGTATTTGAAATTCGATAGTTGCCAATATTTTGCCGGAATGTTGATTCATTTCCGTTCCGGCGAGAATTTTGGCATTAAGCATTCTTTTTGGTCCTATTTTTAGGGAAAGTCATGCCAAATTTTTTCTTGGTTCTAAAATATCGTTTTGCTCTACCCCGCAGGCGACCATGGTCCGCATGATGACCGAAGGCATCGTGAATAGGTTTTTGAGGTCCGCGAAGGCCGAGATGCTACAAAAGAACGAGACGGAGATAAGATGTCCGTGTCGAAGATGCAAGCTGAAGAGCCTTATTGCGGACCCGGAATCCGGGCAGGTGCGGGACCACCTGCTCTTGCGTGGTTTCATGGATGGCTATTGGTGGCAAGGTGATGAAGATGACTACGAAGTCGTCCATGGGGGCCGGGCAAGAAATGAGGAAGGGCAGCAAGACAATCACCGCGGCTCGGGCGGGCGAGAAGACGAAGAATCCCCAGGAGATGATCACGACGGTGATGTTGTACACAGTCATCATGTAGAAGATGCAGGACATGATGATGAGGAAGATGCCGGAGCAGACGACGGGCATGATCATGAAGATGGTGATGCCGGCGGAGCAGACGACGCTGGACCATCGATGGGCTGGGTGCAGGACCCTCATATTCAAGAGCTGCTTCTCAAGCAGACGGATAACGCAAGAGCTGCCGCCCGAGAGAAAGCCAAGATGGATCAACTTGAGTTAGACGCGGTTACTCCATTGTATGAAGGATGCAGGCCTGAGGATACCGGCTGAAAGTAACGCTGGCTCCGGAGATGAAGGTAAAACACAAAATGACCGACGCATGCTTCGACGAGAACATGTCATTCTGGCACGAACGTCTTCCCGAGGGGAACAAGTGCCTGACCAGTTTGGAGGAGGCGAAGAAAATCGTGTGTCCTCTGGATTTACCGCACGTGAAATATCATGTGTGCATGAACAATTGCATCATTTATCGGGATGAGCACGCGGAGTCTACCATATGTCCGGTGTGCGGCGTCACTCGATACAAGAAGAGGAAGAAAGCTCCTCGAAAAGTGGTGTGGTACTTTCCGATCACTCCTCGTCTGCAGCGGTATTTCGCGGACCCTAAGGTAGCAAAGCTCCTGCATTGGCACGCGGATAGGGAGGAGAAGAAGCGATAAGATGACGCAAATGATCCGGAGATAGATAAAAAAGACAAGATGCTGAGTCACCCTAAGGATGCGAGCCAGTGGCAAGCGTTGAACTTCGAAGACCCAGAATTTGGGAATGATCCAAGGAACATCATGCTGGGCGCGAGCACCGATGGATTCAATCCGTTTGGCAGCCAGAGAAGCACACATAGCACCTGGCCTGTGTTTGTGTGGATGTACAACCTTCCCCCCTGGTTGTGCATGAAGAGGAAGTACATTCACATGAGTATGCTAATTGAAGGACCGAAATAACCAGGGAACGACATCAATCTGTATCTGGGGCTGCTGAAAGAGGAGCTTGACACGCTATGGAAAACGCCAACCAATACGTGGGACGCCGCAGAGAAAGAATATTTCCCTATGAGAGCCGCGCTGCTCACGATGGTGCACGACTATCTCGGTTACGGATATGTCGCGGGGCAGGTGGTCCACGGATTTTCTGGATGCGTCAGGTGCATGGATGACACAACGTACCGCCAGCTAGATAGAGATCCCGGGTCTTCGAAAACCGTGTTCATGGGACATCGAAGGTGGCTTCGCGACGATGACCCGTGGAGAAAACGCAAGGATCTGTTTGATGGTGAAACCGAACCCTGAGGACGCCCGCGTACGAGGAGCGGCGAGGAAATAGACGAGCTGTTGAAAAATTGGAAAGACTGCCCACTGTCGGGAAAGAAGCAAAAGGCGCCAGAGCTGGGAAAGAAGCGAAAGGCGCCAGAGCCGCTGCTGAAGGTATGGAAAACGAGGTCTGTTTTCTGGGACTTGCCGTACTGGAAGATCCACCGTGTGCCTCACAGCCTTGATGTCATGCATATCACGAAGAATGTGTGCGAGAGTCTGCTTGGTACCCTGCTCAACATGCCAGAGAGGACCAAAGATGGGCCGAAAGCAAGGGCAGACTTGAAATCAATGGGCATTAGGCAGAAGCTTCACGCTATATATGATGATGATGATGATGATGATGATGATGAGGCGAAGCAGGACACGGAAAGTCGTCACAAAGGCAAAAAGGCCAAGAAGACCGGAAATGACTACCCTCCCGCGTGCTTCACTCTAAGTCAGGAGGAGATCGAGCAGTTTTTCACCTGCCTCGTAGGAGTAAAACTTCCTTACGGTTACGCGGGGAAGATAAGCAGATATCTAGACCCCTCCATTTAGATCGTAACCTTCATTTCTCGATTGTATTTCATCGGCACTTTTTGAACTATCAAGAATATTTTTAAATTTCATGGACACTCGATCTCGATCCCCCTCCATCTCGATCGCTATCCCACCTCGCCAGATCCGGCCGTCCCCCTCGCCACCGAGCACCCCCCGGTCCACCGGCCGCCGCCGCCGACCCCCCGCACCCCTCCCCTACTCAACCGCCGCCGCCGACCCCCCGCACCTCGTGCACCCTCTCCCGCTCCACCGGCATTACTTTTTGATGTAATTTTTTAAAAAATTATTACTGTCTTATAAAAAAATATTACTATTATGATTTAAACAAGTTTGAACGTATTTAAACACAAATAAGTATCAAACAACATTTTAAATGCATAAAAAAAATTGTGGAGCCTAGGAAGCAAACCCAGGACCTCCTGGTTTGAGAACTGGTTGCTGACCAGTCGAGCTACTAGAGGGAACTTGGTGTGGATCAGGTCAGGTGGAAGATAACCTGTTGGCTCGAGCAGAAATCAAAAAAAAAATACTAATGGCGCACCACGGTGGGGTGCGCCATTTGTATGGTTATACTTATGGCGCACCGAGGGGTGGTGCGCCATTAGTATTGTGCCACTAGTATGAGATTTCTGCGCCCACGCCATCCTCTCTCCCCTCTGTCTCTCTCCCTTCACTGCGCCGTCCCCGTCCCCATGCCCGAGCCGCCCCCGTCGCCGTGCCCGAGCCGCCCCCGTCGCCGCCGACCCCCACCGCCCTCGCCGCCCCGACCCACTGCGCCCTGCCTCCTCGCCCCCTCCCCACTTGCCCCCTCGCGCTTCCCCTCGCCCTTCCCCTCGCCCTCTCGCCTTCTCCTCTCCCCCAGATCCGCATCGGCAACTCGCGCGCGACGCGCCCGTCGCCAGCCACCTCGCACCACATTGGGGTGCCCAAGCACTCCACCTCCCTCGACTACGTCTCCCCGGACAAGCCGCAGGACTCCGGACGCCCCCGCGACACCTTCCCCGCCACCGGCTTCCTCTTCGGCCCGGCGGACTCCGTCGACAATTTGCTCCGACGAGCTCTCCCCCGAGCCCGCTTTGCTCACCTGCAGGTGACGGTGAGCTCCTCTGTCGATCCCCTCCCTTTCCCCTTCATCATGATGCACAAGTACATGAATATTGCTACCGTGCTTATAAGATAGGTATATATATATCATTTGTAAGAACATGAATATTGTGGCACGACATAGCAAGGAGACCATTCAAGGAGATGTCAACTATTTTTATGACTATGTGCATGATCAACAATTTTTTTTGTATGTTAGTTCTCTGCAAGACCTTTTGTGCAACTGGAAAAAAAGGATAACTAACTGCAACATCAAATTCAATCAATTAAGCCACACATTCATGTATTAGGCATCAAATGGACTAGCATCATACAATGGACTAGCATCATACAATACGAAAATGATTCTGCAGTTCAGATTCAGTCACATTGATTCCCGGGGACTTATCAGGAAAGCTAGGCATTTTAGTATCTTCCCAGTTCCCACTACCGTTGCGTACACACGCCACATGATTCCCTCTGGCAGCAAATTACATCACAAAAAGTATTAGTAATCTTCCAAAAAATTCTCTAAGCCTTCAAAAATTGAAGTACAGGAAATATCCTAAGAGGCTAAAAGTGCATGTGTACCTTCCCGTGAAAAAAGTGCTTAAATAATAGAAAAAAATGCCATGAAAACCTTTTCGAGTCTGTAGGGAGGAAACTTCACAGATGCTAAATAGATAGATTTATGGGTTGTGGGCTGTCTGGCACCAAATTATTTTAGCCCTAGATGCTTTATGAGCTAAGCAGTTCCTTTTTCTAGAGATCGCAGATGCACTTGCGCAGTTAAATATGGACTGTGCTTGCTTCCAGGACTGCATCTTGTAAATCTATATATGTACGGCTAGTCACGTATCTATATGGGATTGGTTAGTGCTTTAGTTTAATGATTTTTTCTCTTGTTAGATCTTAACCTTCCTCAGTTCTCTATGTTTCCCTTACTTGGGAATATTAAAAGGCAGTAAGTTGTTCAGAACAAGGATCAATTAGTGAGCTAAATAATGGTGGTTTAGGTGGACATACATGTGATCCCCAATACCAAAGTAGGATCAAGTGCCCCAGCGTACTTGTGACTAATGCATGGCTTTTAGGGTGCCTCGGTGTCGATAAAAACCAAAATGATGAAAGTTTAGGCTTTTAGGGTGCCTCGGCGTCGAAAAACCCTAAATGATAAAAGCTTAGCTTTTAGGATGCCTCGGTGTCGACAAACCCTAAATGATGAGACCATGATCTTGTTCCTTGACAATAACCAACTTTTTGACCAAACTTTGTTCCTATTTATAGAGAAACATGGCCAACAACGATGAGGCCGGGGGTTCGGGCGGCAAGAAATTCTGGGAGCTGTCCCAGGAGATGGAGGAACAACCTCACTTGTATGAGGACGCCGCCTTCCCCACCGATCCTAAGACCACTGATGGTACCGCCGAGGATGACCCCACTGATGCCACCACTGATGGTGCCGCTGAGGATGCCACCACTGATGATGGCGGCGCACGCACAGATGGCAGCCAACCGAAGAGGCAACGGAAGGACCGGCGTCCGACCGTGCTCCGCACCCTCAAGGAGGAAGTTACTGAAGTGGAGTCCAACGGGAATCCAACGGCGCCCGAACGAATAGTCAAGGGGTACTCGCTTCAGCTCGGGTGCATTCTCCGGAGCACCGCCTCGATCAACACCGAGAACCTCAGGCATCCTGACCGAGGGAATTTGCGCAACCTCCTCTTCACGAAGCTGCACGAACGATACAAGTTTCCCGCTGAATTTGAAAACACAAGCCTCAAAGGGAATAAAGTGAACAATGCTGCCCTCACGAAGATGAGCACGGCCCTGTCTACTTGGAAAAGCAATGTGAAGAGAATGATCGAGAAAGGTGAGAGTTATGAGAAGATCAAGGAGAAAAATCCTTCGATCACCGAAGATGACTACAACGACTTCAAGATCAATTGCTCGAGCACCGCAAGCTCCGAATCAAGTAAGTGGGGGAAAGAAATGCGGGAGCTGAACTTAGGGGAACACACACTCGGTCCCGGCGGTTACAGAGTGGCGGAGCCTATATGGGACAAGGAGGAGGCGGACCGTGCCGAGCAAGGCCTACCGCCCCCCTTAGATAAATACGGTGACAAGCAGACCAGGAACTTTGTCAGGGCCCGGTACAAGAAGGACCCGAAAACAAAGGAGCTTACCACGGATCCGAAGACCAGGGCGCTTGAGCTTGTTCTGGTAAGGAATACACCCCCGCGTAATTAGCTCCATATGGTTGCATTCTAATTAATGAAGCCAAATTTCTAAATGGTTCACATTCCTTCCGCAGGCGACTGAAAGCAGTAGCGCGGGGTCGACTAAGAGCAACCCTTGGGACACCACTCTAAATAGGGCGTTGAATGTAATGAAGAACAAGGATAAGCTCAGTAAGCCGACGTCAGCTGGTCGTGTGGCCGGCAAAGGCTTGTCGACAAAATGGTCGTCATACTATAACACTGGTGGGCGAAAGGAGAAAAAGACCAGCTCGGAAAGCCAGGCGCGCGAGGTTCAAGAACTCAGGGCACAGGTGGCGCGGATTCCGGAGATTGTCCAAGAGCAAGTGCAACAACAACTCGGAGCGACGATCACCGCCATTGTGCCTACCTTGATCCAGGGGATTAGTGCGTGGATTGCGGGCGGCCAACAGGGGCCGCCCCCGATTCCTAGCTTCACGGCCAGCAACTTGCATAACGCAATGGCGGGGCCATTGGTGTCTCCGGCGGAGGCGGCACGGGAGCTTAATGCACCCGGGTGTACGCCGGCCGGCACCTCTGCAGCAAGCGGCCCCTCCGTCAACTGCACGCCCGCCGTTGGCGGTGCCTCGACATTAGCCGAGCTCGACGCCATCATCACGGTAACTAATTAAGCCTCTCTCGGCCGAGGACTTCATCTCCTTGCCTTTGACTGGGCATCCCTGACGCCCTACATGTTTTCGCAGGGCGCCGCCGACGTTCCGTGCACTCTCCTGCACTTCGTGAACAACGAGTTGGTCGATGTCGCCAAGGGCAAAATCGTTCAACCGGGCAACCCCTTGTTCCACGGTACCCAGATGCCACCCAACTTGTTTAGGGTTCAACTGGTTCGGGTGCTGCCAGGCTGTGACGAGTTGTTACCTCCGATTCGACCCGTCGGGGCCGACGATGATGACGTGATGACCCTCAGTGCTTGCCTGAGCTGGCCCCTGCTTTGGCCGAAGAGCCAGATTCGTTTGGGGGCGGGGGACACCACCCCAAAGACAACACCGCCAGTCGTGCCGCCGCCAAGTCGGCCCCATGGCAAGACCGCCGCAACGGTGCCGGACATCCCTATGCCACTGGATCCAAACATGCATATGGCACAGGATCAGAACGACGACGACGATACATTTGCCAACATCGATCAGTACTTTGCCGATCATGGGTACGGTGGCGACTTCATGGGGCCTCCTTCTCAAGAACCCAACCCAACAAAAGACGTGCGCGATCTAGCTGGTATCGCGGAGAAGCCAAGTTGCAACAGGCGTCGTCTGCAGTTCAGCTCTCAGGAAACGCCTCCAGCTGCCGACTTCACCGAGCCTCAGATAGGCAAGGTGCGAAATATGATCAGCCCCAACACACTCAAGAAGGCGGTCTGTGAGCAGAACTCGGTCCCATTACAGGAGAAGAAGAAGGCACGCAAAAGAAAGACTAACAAGGGTGTGGGCCAGCCGGCACCGAGTACGATCCGTGCTCAGGACGAGCCACCTTCACCTGAGGATATCTTGAGGAGGGTGCATGTGGCGGGTAGGCCGATGCTACCGAGAAATATGCTCGATGCTGCAACCGGTGCTATGCGGAGTCTGCATGACAGTGTTCTTTCTTTGGAGAAGCGGCGTCTCAGAGAGAAGGATGTGGCATACCCGGTTTTTGCGGCCAAGGTGCCAGAGGGCAAGGGCTTTGTGGATAACTCCATCGGGGGTACAATCGTCCTGCGGTTTGATGACATCCACGCTATGTTGAACCTTCATCCGCTGCACTACACCTTCGTTCGGCTATTTTCGCTGAGTATGGAGATGCGGATCATTCACGACAAGACCCCGGACATCGTGATAGTCGACCCCTTCTACATGCGTGCCAAGATCTTGGGCAGCGCTGGGGACCGGCAAGTCGCGAGTTCTTACCTCGAAGGCGTCATTCTGGCAAACCAAGATAAGGATAACTTCCTCGTGCCTTACTTTCCCGAGTAAGTCCTCCCCTCAACCGCCCCGTAACATATGAATTCTTAGATTTCGATCGTTTTTCTTTTAACATTCCGTGTTTTCTGCAGTGACACATGTTGCACGCTCATCCTCCTAAGCCCCAAATATTCCATGGCCACGTATTTCGACCCGGACCGTCAGTCGAACGTAGACTACACAAATGTCAAGAAGGTTCTTGATGATGTTCTCCCCGGCTACGTCAAATCTGGAGGCACCTTCACCAGGCCTATTCGTAAGTACGGCAAGCACGTGTTCTCCCACAATACGACATTCTGCTGCGTCAAGCAGCCGCCTGGCGGTCAGAAGGGTGCCTACTACGCCATCCATCACATGCGTGCGATCGTACGGGACCATCATCAACTTCTGCTACCGAGTAGACTCAAAGATTGGGCCGCGAGCGTGTCGGCAATCCAGGACGCGGACATCAGACAAGAATTCTTTCGCATCCAGTCGGAGTTTGCGGAAATCATCCATCAAGATGTCCTTCGTACCTCGGGGCAGTTCTACCTCAGAAATCAACCGTCCAACAGTGACATCGACACAATCCTACAAATGCAGGCTGACAACGCCCGTTCTTTCATGACTCCCACGATAGACGGCGGCTTCATCCACGCTCCGGTCCCTTGAGTCTTATGTTGTAATTGAACTTTAATGAACTTGTAGTATGTCTCTTTGGTTTCGAGAGTCATTCAACTTAAGATGTAATCGATGCTATTAATGTCTTGCTTTTCTCTTCCGATCGTTCTGTTGCATACTTATATATTGCTTATGTATTGTCTGTGAATTGGTACTAACGTTTCGTTTGGCTACTGCATAGCGATGCCGTGGTATGTCGTGTACAAGGGTAAGGTTCCCGGAGTCTACGACGACTGGGAGGAGTGTCAGAGACAGGTTTACCGATTTAGCGGTAACAGTTACAAAGGGTACGCCACTAGGGCCGAGGCCGAATCTAGATACGCCCGCTATCTAGCGGGAGAAGGGAGGGAGCGTTGGAGGAACCGGATGAAGACGAGTTTCATCGTGATGATGCTCATCGTGATGACCGCATCTCTCTTCTATGTGATGGTAGTTTAGATGATCGATATCGACTTGTAATGTGAAGACAAACTCGCGGTCTCGAGACTTGTAATATAATGTTCTATCTTTGTTCGGTCTTTTCAATTCGGAGACTAATATGATGAATTGTATTCGGAGACTAAAATGATGAATTGTATTCAGAGACTAATCTTCTATTGTATTCGATGAATCTGTTGTTGATGCGTGCTGTTTATATTTTGTCCAATTATACATTTTGTAACCTGTGCAAAAAACAGAAAATAAAAAAATAAAAAAACCTAATATTCATACTAATGGTGCATCACACCATAGTGCGCCATTAGTATGCCAAAGGATACTAATGGCGCATCATTAGACAGTGCGCCATTAGTATGCCGAACTTACTAATGGCGCATCTCGTTGTCGTGCGCCATTAGTATGCCAAAGCACCTGGGTATACATGGCCCCCTGGGAGGCATACTAATGGCGCACTGTTGTATATACCAATGGTGCATCTGAGGTGCGCCATTAGTATACCAGATACTAATGGCGCACCCGTGGTGCGCCATTAGTAAAATATACTAATGGCGTGCTACTTATGGCGCACCACTAATGCGCCATTAATGGCCAAATTAGGTGCACCATTAGTAGGCCTTTTCCTAGTAGTGCCAGATCAGCCCTCCCGAGAGAGTTTTGGGCTTGGCAGCGGCTCCGTATCGTAAAACACGATGAATCCTTCTCTCTGGTTTTTCCTACCCGAAAGTGAATATATGGAGTCAGGGTTGAGGTCGGTGGAGCGTCAGGGGGGCCACGAGGCAGGGGGCGCGCCCCCACCCTCGTGGACAGGTGGTGGCCCCCTAACGTGGATCTTTCTTCCAGTATTTATTATATATTCCAAAATAATTCTTCGTTGATTTTCAGGTCATTCCGAGAAGTTTTATTTCTGCACAAAAATAACACCATGGCAATTCTGCTGAAAACAGCGTCAGTCCGGGTTAGTTCCATTCAAATCATGCAAGTTAGAGTCCAAAACAAGGGCAACAGTGTTTGGAAAAGTAGATACGATGGAGACCCACTGGGCGTGCCCCCTGCCTCGTGGGCCCCCTGATGCTCCACCACGTCCCCCTTGACTCCATATATTCACTTTCGGGGAGAAAAAAATCAGAAAGAAGGATTCATCGCATTTTACGATATGGAGCCGCCGCTTATTCCGGCCACCACACACTCCTTCCTCCCAAAAAAATCACCAACCAGCTCAAATCCGAGTTCTAGCTCATCTTGCTGCCATTTTCGATCTCCTTGCTCAAAGCTCCATTCAGAAAACTACTTTGGGGGATTGTTCTTTGGTATGTGACTTCTCCAATGATCCAATTAGTTTTTGTTCTAGTGCTTTATTTATTGCAAATTTTTGCTGCTTAGGTGACCCTGTTCTTGAGCTTCCATGTCAAATTTATGTGGTCAAAAGTAGTTTTAATGCATGGTATTGCCTCTAGGCACTTGTAGGAGTAGTTGCTATCAATACTGTTGAGTTTGGTTCACTTTAATTTTAAGTTACTAAAAATTTCAGAAATTTTCAGAAAAAGATGAAGAGATTTTTGAGAGGCTCATCGAGCCGAAGCTCGAAGGATAAACAAAGTGAAGAGAACAAGAAGCCCAAGTATAATCTCCCTCGCACCGTAGAGGTTCGGCCGTGTGAATGGCCTTATGATGATTTCTTGAGATCAGCCAAGATTTATGATGATTTCTATGAATTGGCTGAGAATGCAGGCCTCACCGCCTTCCTCCACGACCAACACGAACAGTATCTCTTACTCACCAATATCTTTGTGCAAAACTTTCATTTCCATGCTAGGAGCTCACCACCTATGGTGGAATTTTATTTATATAATGAGCATAAGGAGATGTCACTTCATGATTTTTGTCGTGTTTGCTTGATCCCTTCTGAGGGCAGTGTAGAGGAACCACATTGCGACGATGTGGAAGGGTTTATTGATACAATTGTTGTTGGGAAAACGAGGGAAGTTTCTGATGCAAGAATTACTAGCATACATTTTCCTGTTTTACGTTACTTTGCAATATTTGCTAGTAGATGCTTAATTGGTCACGAAAACTGTGGCAACCTTAGTGCCCCTGATATTGTTATTTTGTGCCATGCCTTGTTCCGTGATGACACATTTAGTATGGGCGCTATTGTTGCAAAGCGGTTAAATCTTAACCGTACTAAGGGCCCCATCTTGGGAGATATCTTTGCCTCGCGCCCCGATGCACACTTTAACATACCTATTAGGCATTATGAGATGGAAGAGAAGTTGCTGCCTCCTATTTTTCTAGACTATAAGAGTATGGTAGCACATGATTTTATCGTTAAGAATAAGGAAAAGATGCGTAAGTAGAAGCTGATATTTGATAAAAATCACCCTGAGACTATTACTTTGCCTGCTCCTTCCTTGTTTGACTTCTCTGCAGGCAAGTACCTTGTTCCGTCGGAGGCCATTCACGTCTACCGAAACCCCACACCAGCTACAGAGCCAGAGCCGGAACCACAATTTGATCCTCACTGGCAGTCTGTTTATCAGTGCAATCCGGAAGAGATCGCCAACCAGTGGCACCAGGGGAATCCTTCTCAGTACGACCCCAACTATAACTTTGTATATCCGCCAGGCCAACCATGGCCATAGACCAACTTAGGCCAAAAGCCTAATCTTGGGGGAGTACGTACTTCTCACCGACATTACATTCCTGTTCACACACTCATGCTAGTTGTCGGTGCTCATACTTTTTCATTGTAATATCCATGCTAGTTTATTTCCCTTTTTATGCTTTCTTCTTGTGAGTTTGAAAAACCTTAAGAAAAACCAAAAAAATTAGTTGTAGCTTTTAGTTAGTTTACTTTTCATGCTGTAGTATTAGTAATTAAAAAGAAACCCCCAAAAAGATTCCCCGTTCTTCTTTTGCTTGTTGGGAGCTTTCCCGTCTAAATAGTTTTATTTGTTTTGTTGTTCTTTGGGGTTCGAGAGAGAATACCTTAATGAAAATGTTGAGTGGCTCTTATATGCATTATTGTTGATCTAACAAAGAGCCCATATTACCTTTTTTTCTCTCTTGAATTGAATGCTTGCAGATTCCATCTTAGTCCAATGCATGTGCACTATTATTATTATCCACACTATTCGGTCGTACAAGTGAAAGGCAATAATGATGATTATATGATGAACTTATTGAGATGAGAAAAGCTGGTATGAACTTGACCTCTCTTATTGTAAATATGATTAGTTCATCGTTCCTGATTCAGCCTATTATGAAAGAAACATATTTGCAATGACAATTAGAGATTGTAGTTGCTTATGCCATGCTTAATTAGCTAGGAGATTATAATGGTTTACCTTGCGTGCCAACATGCTATTAAAATGATTGTGATGTGGTATGATAGGGTGGTATCCTCTTTTGAACGATTCGAGTGGCTTAACTTGGCACATGTTCACGCATGTAGTTGAAACAAAATCAACATAGCCTCTACGATATTTATGTTCATGGTGCATTATATCCTACTCATGCTTGCATTCGGTGTTGATTAATTTTAATGCATGTTCATGACTGTTGTCGCTCTCTAGCTGGTCGCTTCCCAGACTTTTTCTAGCCTTCACTTGTACTAAGCGGGAATACTGCTTGTACATCCAATTCCATAAACCCTAAAGTTGTTCCATATGAGTCCACCATACCTACCTATATACGGTATCTACCTGCCGTTCCAAGTAAATTTGTATGTGCCAAAGTCTAAACCTTCAAATAAACATTCTGTTTTGTATGCTCGAATAGCTCATGTATCAACTAGGGCTGTCTGTATCTTCCATGCTAGGTGGGTTATTCTCAAGAGGAATGGACTCCGCTCCTCCTCACGAGAAAATGGTTGGTCACCGGGATGCCCAGTCCTATGCTTTATGCAAATCAAATCAAAATAACTGCAAACAAAACTCCCCTAGGACTCTTGTTAGTTAGAGGCACTCGTTGTTTCGAGCAAGCCATGGATTGATGCTTGTTGGTGGAGGGGGAGTATAAAATTTACCATTCTGTTTGGGAACCGCCTATAATGTGTGTAGCATGGAAGATATCGATATCTCTCGGTTGTTATGTTGACAATGAAAGTATACCGCTCAAAATATTATTCATATCTATTTCAAAACCGAGCTCTGGCACCTCTACAAATCCCTGCTTCCTTCTGCGAAGGGCCTATCTATTTACTTTTATGTTGAGTCATCATCCTCTTATTAGAAAGCACCAGTTGGAGAGCGCCGCTGTCATTTGCATTCCATTACTGTTAGTTTATATTGAGTATGACTTGACTGGATCTCTTTTACCATGAATTACAATGTCTAGTCAGTCCTTGATCTTTAAAGGTGCTCTGCATTTATGTTTTGTGGTCTCAGAAAGGGCTAGCGAGATACCATCTTGTCATATCATATCATGATTATTTTGAGGAAGTGTTGTCATCCGAGATTTATTATTATTGCTCGCTAGTTGATTATGTCATCGATATGAGTAAACATGAGACGTAAGTGTTATTGTGAATATGGTTAGTTCATAATCTTTGTTGAAAACCCGAATGCTGACTTTACATATTTACAACAACAAGAGAAAATAGAGTTCGTAAAAGTTTTTCTTTATTGCTTTGAGTTTATCAACCGAATTTCTTGAGGACAAGCAAAGGTTTAAGCTTGGGGGAGTTGATACGTCTCCGTCGTATCTACTTTTCCAAACACGTTTGCCCTTGTTTTGGACTCTAACTTGCATGATTTGAATGGAACTAACCCGGACTGACGTTGTTTTCAGCAGAATTGCCATGGTGTTATTTTTGTGCAGAAATAAAAGTTCTCAGAATGTCCTGAAAATCAACGAAGATTATTTTTGGAATATAGAAAAAATACTGGAAGAAAGATCCACGTAAGTTGGCCCACACCCTGTCCACGAGGGCGGGGGCGCGCCCTACCCCACTTGGCGCGCCCCCTGCCTCGTGGGCCCCCTGATGCTCCATCGACGTCCACCTTGACTCCATATATTAACTTTCAGGGAGAAAAAAAATCAGAAAGAAGGATTCATCGCGTTTTACGATATGGAGCCGCCGCCAAGCCCTAAACTCTCTCGGGAGGGCTGGTCTGGAGTCCGTTCGGGGCTCCGGAGAGGGGAATCCGTCGCCATCATCATCATCAACCTTCCTCCATCACCAATTTCATGATGCTCACCGCTGTGCATGAGTAATTCCATCATAGGCTTGTTGGAAGGTGATGGGTTGGATGAGATTTATCATGTAATCGAGTTAGTTTTGTTAGGGTTTGATCCCTAGTATCCACTATGTTCTCAGATTGATGTTGCTATGACTTTGCTATGCTTAATGCTTGTCACTAGGGCCTGAGTGCCATGATTTCAGATCTGAACCTATTATGTTTTCATCAATACACGAGAGTTCTTGATCCTATCTTGCAAGTCTATAATCACCTATTATGTGTTATGATCCGTTAACCCCGAAGTGACAATAATCGGGATACTTACCGGTGATGACCATAGTTTGAGGAGTTCATGTATTCAGTATGTGTTAATGCTTGGTTCGGCACTCTATTAAAAGGAGGCCTTAATATCCCTTAGTTTCCAATAGGACCCTGCTGCCACAGGAGGGTAGGACAAAAGATGTCATGCAAGTTCTTTTCCATAAGCACGTATGACTATATTTGGAATACATGCCTACATTACATTGATGAACTGGATCTAGTTCTGTGTCACTCGAGGTTATGACTGTTACATGATCGATCGCATCCGGCATAATTCTCGATCACCGATCCAATGCCTACGAGCTTTTCCTATATTGTTCTTCGCTTATTTACTTTTCCACTGCTACTATTACATTCACTACAAAATCCCAAAATATTACTTTTGCTACCGTTATCTTTTGCCACCGTTACCACAACTATCATATTACTTTGCTACTAAACACTTTGCTGCAGATACTAAGTTTCCAGGTGTGGTTGAATTGACAACTCAGCTGGTAATACTTGAGAATATTCTTTGGCTCCCCTTGTGTCGAATCAATAAATTTGGGTTGAATACTCTACCCTCGAAAACTGTTGTGATCCCCTATACTTGTGGGTTATCAAGAACATTTTTTGGCGCCGTTGTCGGCGTTCTGGGAACGGGGCTCCCCAGACTTGCCTGCCTGCGGCCCGCCGCATGGCTGAGCCAGCAGGCCGTAAGACCCATCTTCACCAACAAGGCACCCAAGACCCTCGCGAGGGGCCAAGCCTCACGAGGCGGACAACACGAGACCTCCTCTTGAGTGGCCTAGTCGGGCAGGCTCACGAGGAGCAGAGATATCAAGGCGAGGCGAACCTCACGAGGCTCTCATGATGTGAGCCATGACGATCGACACCAGGCGGGCGCCAGGCGGGCACCAGCACGCGCAACGTCCTAGTTTCCTCTTTCTTGCTAAGGAAACTAGCGCAGGCGAGGAGTACCGAGGCATCAGGCAAAGGTTGCCATTTTGGTGCAACAAGACCTAGAACAGAAGGACGGCAAGACGGAGGTCATCGTGGAGCCCAAGACAGCGTCACCACCAGAGCCTTTCGCAGGCGCAGACAACATTTTGTCAGGATAGCTTCTACTAGTTATCCACCTTCAAATTAGCCCGCTGTTGTTGGCTCCCTTCCCGCTCAATATTTGGGAAAAGGACCCGGGCCTCTATAAGTAGGGCTAGCCACCACCATAGAAAAGGGGGGCGAGGAGACGACATCTTAGATCGCTCTCTCACCCACACAAGTTAGCCACGCACAAGAACACCTCGACCTCAGGAGGCTGTTCTCCCCCTTGTATTGTTCATCATCAGCCGAAGAGGCAATCCACCACCACACTGGAGTAGGGTGTTACACCACAACGGTGGCCCAAACCAGTATAAATCCTGTGTCTTTCTGTGTTGCGAGTTCGTCGAGTTCGTCCGCGACATCTTAGCGAGCTAGGGCGTAGATCGGTAGGAGGGAGAGACTTCGCGCGCACCCCAGTGTTCGAACCTTAAGGGTTTGCCGGAACCCCACATCCAACAGCCGTTGCCGGGGAGCATAGATCTATTCTTTGAGTCACTTGGGATTTATATCTGCTTATCATTATGAAGAACTTGAAAGATCAAAGAACCAAGATTTTTCCCTCAACTACGAGGGGAGGTAAGGAACTGCCATCTAGCTCTGAAGTTGATTCACCTTCTGTTTTGAGTAAACTTGCGACACCTACACCTGCTATTCATTTTGATATGTCGCATGTTATTGATGATGCCACTTCTTCTTTGCATGATACTTATGATGAAACTACTTCTATGCTTGATAATACTGTGCCACTAGGTGAATTTCTTGATGAACAACTTGCTAGGGCTAGGGAGAATGAAATTATTGAAACTGATAATATTGATAAAAGTGATGATGAAGATTCTCCCCCTAGATATGAATTTCCTGTTGTTCCTGAGGGTTATGTCATGGATGAAGAAACTGCTAGAGATTTCTTAGCTTCCATTGATAGATCTGATCTTAAGAAATTATTAGCCGAGCTTAAAGAAAAATCCCTGAATGCTAGAATGAAATATGATCCTGCTTATGCTACTTCACCTATCTTTATTACTAATAAGGATTATGATTTCTCTTTCGATCCTGAGTTAATTACTTTGGTTGAATCTGATCCTTTCTATGGCTATGAGTCCGAAACTGTTGTGGCACATCTTACTAAATTAAATGATATAGCTACCCTGTTCACTAATGATGAGAAAACACGCTATTAGTATATACTTAAATTATTTCCGTTCTCATTAAAGGGTGATGCTAAGATATGGTTTAATTCTCTTGATCCTGGTTGTGTGTGTAGTCCCCAGGATATGATTTACTACTTCTTTGCTAAATATTTCCCCGCTCATAAGAAACAAGCTGCTTTAAGGGAGATATATAATTTTGTGCAAATTGAAAAAGAGAGTCTCACACAAGCTTGGGGGAGGCTTCTCCAATTACTTAATGCTTTGCCTGATCATCCTCTCAAGAAAAATGAAATACTTGATATATTTTATAATGGACTAATCGATGCTTCCAGAGATTACCTGGATAGTTGTGCTGGTTGTGTTTTCAGGGAAAGAATAGTTGATCAAGCTGAAATTCTATTGAATAATATGTTGTCCAATGAAAATAATTGGGCACTTCCTGAACCAACTCCTAAGCCAACTTTGAAGAAAGGGGCATTCTATTTCTCAGTCCTCAAGATATGCAAGAGGCAAAGGAATCTATGAAAGAAAAAGTTATAAAAGTTGAAGATGTTAAGAATTTACCACCTGTTGAAGAAATACATGGTCTTAATTCATCACCTATTGAAGAAACACATGGTCTCGATAACCCAACACAGGTAGTAAAGGTAAATTCTCTCTATAGATATGATAAAGCTTAAATCCCTCCTGCTAAGTTTGCTAGCCAATGTTTGGATGAATTTGATAACTTTATGGTTAAGCAAGAAGATTTTAATGGTTATGTTGGCAGACAATTGAAACATAATGCTTATATGATTGAACACTTGAGTGATTATATGGCTAGTGTTAAAGGTGAACTTAAACTTATTAGTAAACATGCTTCTATGGTTACCACTCAAGTAGAGCAAGTACGTAAAGCTCAGAATGATTTGCTCAATGAATTGAATAGTAAAAATAATGAATTTGATGTTAGAGTTGCAACTAGAGGAGGTAAAGTGACTCAGGAACCTTTGTATCCTGAGGGCCACCCTAAGAGAATTGAGCAGGATTCTTAGAGAAATAACGTTGATGCACCTAGTCCTTCTAAGAGGAAAAAAAGAAAAATGGTAGGAATTTGCATGCTTCTAGTGAACCTGTTGTAGACACACCTGAGAATCCTAATGATATTTCTATCTCTGATGCTGAAACACAATCTGGTAAAGAACATGAACCTAGTGATAATGTTAATGATGATGTTCATGTTGGTGCTCAACCTAGCAATAATAATGATGTAGAAATTGAACCTGCTGTTGATCTTGATAACCCACAATCAAAAAATCAACGTTATAATAAGAGAAACTTTGTTGCTAGGAAGCACGGTAAAGAAAGAGAACCATGGGTTCAGAAACCCATGCCTTTTCCTCCTAAACCATCCAAGAAAAAGGATGATGAGGATTTTGAGACCTTTGTTGAAATGATTAGACCTATCCTTTTGCGTATGCGTTTGACTGATATGCTTAAAATGAATCCTTATGCTAAATATATGAAAGATATCGTTACTAATAAAAGAAAGATACTGGAAGATGAAATTTCCACCATGCTTGCTAATTATACTTTTGAGGGTGGAATACCAAAGAAACTTGGAGATCCAGGAGTACCAACTATACCATGCTCCATTAAAAGAAACTATGTTAAAACTGTTTTATGTGATCTTGGAGCCGATGTTAGTGTTATGCCTCTCTCTTTACATCGTAGACTTGATTTGAATAAGTTGACACCTACTGAAATATCTTTGCAAATTGCTGAGAAATCAACTGCTATACCTATCGGTATTTGTGAGGATGTGCCTGTTGTGGTTGCAAATGTTACTATTTTAACGGACTTTGTTATTCTTGATATTCCCGAGGACGATAGTATGTCTATTATTCTTTGAAGACCCTTTTTGAATACTGCATGGGCTATTATTGATTGCACCAAAAGAAATGCCACTTTTTATGTTAATGGTAATGAGCATACGGTACACTTTCCGAGGAAACAACCTCAAGTCCACAGTATCAATTCTATTGGAAAAATTTCAACAATTACTATTGGAGGTTTTGAATTTCCTCTTCCTACTGCCAAAAAGAAATATGATATTCTTATTGTTGGGGACATGCATATCCCTATTGAGGTAACCTAGTGTTATTCGAAAATTCTCCAGTTTCATGTTATTCGAAATGAGTTTGTTAACAAGACCTGATAAACCTTGTTAGTGGATTCCTTTTGACGAGCATGAGATAGATGAAGTTAGAAAACCCAACTCTCTGTACCCTCTTTTTACTTTATGTCATTTATATTAAATAAAGCAAAAATAGTAATTTTTGTCGGTTTTCTGCATTATCCGTGCAATAAAAAATACCCCAAAAATAAAAGTTCTCCAAATGCCCTGAAATTTAAATATGATTTTTTCCGGAATATTTGAGAATATCTGGCAGTGAAAACACAGCAAGGGGAGCAGCCACGTGCCCACGAGGATGGAGGGCGCACCCCCTGCCTCGTGGACCCCACAGGGGTCCCCTCCACTTATCCCAGCCACCACACACTACTTCTTCCTCCCAAAAAATCACCAACCAGCTCAAACCCGAGTTCTAGCTCATCTTGCTGCCATTTTTGATCTCCTTGCTCAAAGCTCCAGTCAGAAAACTGCTTTGGGGGATTGTTCTTTGGTATGTGACTGCTCCAATGGTCCAATTAGTTTTGGTTCTAGTGCTTTATTTATTGCAAATTTTTGCTGGTTAGGTGACCCTGTTCTTGAGTTTCCATGTCAAATTTATATGGTTAAAAGTAGTTTTAATGCATGGTATTGCCTCTAGGCACTTGTAGGAGTAGTTGCTATCAATATTGTTGAGTTTGGTTCACTTTTATTTTAAGTTACCAAAAATTTCAGAAATCTTCAGAAAAAGATGGAGAGATTTTTGAGAGGCTCATCGAGCCGAAGCTCGAAGGATAAACAAAGTGAAGAGAACAAGAAGCCCAAGTATAATCTCCCTCGCACCGCAGAGGTTCGGCCGTGTGAATGGGCTTATGATGATTTCTTGAGATTAGCCGAGATTTATGATGATTTCTATGAATTGGCTGAGAATGCAGGCCTCACCGCCTTCCTCCACGACCAACACGAACAGTATCTCTTACTCACCAATATCTTTGTGCAAAACTTTCATTTCCATGCTAGGAGCTCACCACCTACGGTGGAATTTTATTTATATAATGAGCATAAGGAGATGTCACTTCGTGATTTTTGTCGGGTTTGCTTGATCCCTTTTGAGGGCAGTGTAGAGGAACCACATCGCGACGATGTGAAGGGTTTATTGATACAATTGTTGTTGGGAAAACGAGGAAAGTTTCTGATGCAAGAATTACTAGCATACATTTTCCTGTTTTACGTTACTTTGCAATATTTGCTAGTAGATGCTTAATTGGTCACGAAAACTGTGGCAACCTTAGTGCCCCTGATATTGTTATTTTGTGCCATGCCTTGTTCTGTGATGACACATTTAGTATGGGCGCTATTGTTGCAAAGCGGTTAAATCTTAACCGTAATAAGGGCACCATCTTGGGAGGTATCTTTGCCTCACGCCTCGTTGCACACTTTAACATACCTATTAGGCATTATGAGAAGGAAGAGAAGTTGTTGCCTCCTGTTTTTCTAGACTATAAGAGTATGGTAGCACATGATTTTGTCGTTAAGAATAAGGAAAAGATGCTTAAGTCCAAGTTGATATTTGATAAAAATCACCCTGAGACTATTACTTTGCCTGCTCCTTCCTTGTTTGACTTATCTGCATGCAAGTACCTTGTTCCGCCGGAGGACATTCATGCCTACCGAAACCCCACACCAGCTATAGAGCCAAAGCTGGAACCACGATTTGATCCTCACCGGCAATCTGTTTATCAGTGGAATCTAGAAGAGATCGCCAACCAGTGGCACCAGGGGGATCCTTCTCAGTACAACCTCAACTATAACTTTGGATATCCGCCAAACCAACTGTGGCCATAGACCAACTTAGGCCAAAAGCCTAAGCTTGGGGGAGTACGTACTTCTCACCGACATTACATTCCTGTTCACACACTCAGGCTAGTTGTCGGTGCTCATACTTTTTCATTGTAATATCCATGCTAGTTTATTTCCCTTTTATGCTTTCTTCTCGTGAGTTTGAAAAACATTAAGAAAAACTAAAAAAATTAGTTATAGCTTTTAGTTAGTTTACTTTTCATGCTGTAGTAGTAGTAATTAAAAAGAAAACCCCAAAAAGATTTCTCGTTCTTCTTTTGCTTGTTGGGAGCTTTCCGGTGTAAATAGTTTTAATTCTTTTCCTGTTCTTTGGGGGTCGAGAGAGAAGACCATAATGAAAAAGTTGAGTGGCTCTTATATGCATTATTGTTGATCTAACAAAGAGCCCATATTACCTTGTCTTCTCTCTTGAATTGAATGCTAGCAGATTCCAGATTAGTCCAATGCACGTGCACTATTATTATTATCCACACTATTCGGTCGTACAAGTGAAAGGCAATAATGATGATTATATGATGAACTTATTGAGATGAGAAAAGCTGGTATGAACTCGACCTCTCTTGTTTTTGTAAATATGATTAGTTCATCGTTCCTGATTCAGCCTATTATGAAAGAAACATATTTGCAATGACAATTAGAGATTGTAGTAGCTTATGCCATGCTTAATTAGCTAGGAGCTTATAATGGTTTACCTTGCATGCCAACATGCTATTAAAATGGTTGTAATGTGGTATGATAGGGTGGTATCCTCTTTTGAACGATTCGAGTGGCTTGACTTGGCACATGTTCACGCATGTAGTTGAAACAAAATCAACATAGCCTCTACGATATTTATGTTCATGGTGCATTATATCCTACTCATGCTTGCATTCGGTGTTGATTAATTTTAATGCATGTTCATGACTGTTGTCGCTCTCTAGCTGGTCGCTTCCCAGTCTTTTTCTAGCCTTCACTTGTACTAAGCGGGAACACTGCTTGTACATCCAATTCCATAAACCCCAAAGTTGTTCCATATGAGTCCACCATACCTGCCTATATACGGTATCTACCTGCCGTTCCAAGTAAATTTGTATGTGCCAAACTCTAAACCTTCAAATAAACATTCTGTTTTGTATGTTCTAATAGCTCATGTATCAACTAGGGTTGTCTGTATCTTCCATGCTAGGCGGGTTATTCTCAAGAGGAGTGGACTCCGCCCCTCAATCACGAGAAAATGGCTGGTCAGCGGGATGCCGAGTCCCATGCTTTATGCAAATCAAATCAAAATAACTACAAGCAAAACTCCCCCGGGACTCTTGTTAGTTGGAGGCACTCGTTGTTTCGAGTAAGCCATGGATTGATGCTTGTTGGTGGAGGGGGGTATAAACTTTACCATTCTGTTTGGGAACCGCCTATAATGTGTGTAGCATGGAAGATATCGAGATCTCTCGGTTGTTATGTTGACAATGAAAGTATACCGCTCAAAATATTATTCACATCTATTTCAAAACGGAGCTCTGGCACCTCTACAAATCCCTGCTTCCCTCCGCGAAGGGCCTATCTATTTACTTTTATGTTGAGTCATCATCCTCTTATTAAAAAGCACCAGTTGGAGAGCACCGCTGTCATTTGCATCCATTACTGTTAGTTTATATTGAGTATGACTAGACTGGATCTCTTTTACCATGAATTACAATGTCTAGTCAGTCCTTGATCTTTAAAGGTGCTCTGCATTTATGTTTTGCGGTCTCAAAAAGGGTTAGCGAGATACCATCTTGTCATATCATATCATGATTATTTTGAGAAAGTGTTGTCATCCGAGATTTATTATTATTGCTCGCTAGTTGTTTATGTCATTGATATGAGTAAACATGAGACCTAAGTGTTATTGTGATATGGTTAGTTCATAATCTTTGCTGAAAACCCGAATGCCGACTTTACATATTTACAAAAACAAGAGCAAACAGAGTTTGTAAAAGTTTTTCTTTATCACTTTCAGTTTATCAACCGAATTGCTTGAGTACAAGCAAAGGCTTAAGCTTGGGGGAGTTGATACTTCTCTGTCGTATCTACTTTTCCAAACACTTTTGCCCTTGTTTTGAACTCTAACTTGCCTGATTTGAATGGAACTAACCCGGACTGACGTTGTTTTCAGCAGAATTGCCATGGTGTTATTTTTGTGCAGAAATAAAAGTTCTCGGAATGACCTGAGAATCAACGGAGATTATTTTTGGAATATATAAAAAATACTGAAAGAAAGATCCGCGTCAGGGGGCCCACACCCTGTCCACGAGGGTGGGGGCGCGCCCTACCCCACTGGACGCGCCCCCTGCCTCGTGGGCCCCCTGATGCTCCACCGACGTCCACCTTGACTCCATATATTCACTTTCAGGGAGAAAAAAAATCAGAAAGAAGGATTCATCGCGTTTTACGATAAAGAGCCGCCGCCAAGCCCTAAACTCTCTCGGGAGGGCTGATCTGGAGTCTGTTCGAGGCTCTGGAGAGGGGAATCCATCGCCATCGTCATCATCAACCTTCCTCCATCACCAATTTCATGATGCTCACCGCCGTGCGTGAGTAATTCCATCGTAGGCTTGTTGGACGGTGATGGGTTGGATGAGATTTATCATGTAATCGAGTTAGTTTTGTTAGGGTTTGATCACTAGTATCCACTATGTTCTGAGATTGATGTTGCTATGACTTTGCTATGCTTAATGCTTGTCACTAAGGCCTGAGTGCCATGATTTCAGAACTGAACCTACTATGTTTTCATCAATATATGAGAGTTCTCCCCCTTGTATTGTTCATCATCAGCCCAAGAGGCAATCCACCACCACACTGGAGTAGGGTGTTACACCACAACGGTGGCCCGAACCAGTATAAATCCTGTGTCTTTCTATGTTGCGAGTTTGGCGAGTTCGTCTGCGAGATCTTAGCGAGCTTGGTCGTAGATCGGTAGGAGGGAGAGACTTCGCGCGCACCCTAGTGTTCGAACCTTAAGGGTTTGCGAGAACCCCACATCCGACAGCCGTTGCCGTGGAGCATAGCTCTATTCTTTGAGTCACTTGGGATTTATATCTGCTTATCATTATGAAGAACTTGAAAGATCAAAGAACCAAGATTTTTCCCTCAACTACGAGGGGAGGTAAGGAACTGCTGTCGGTGTCAAAACCGGCGGATCTCGGGTAGGGGGTCCCGAACTGTGCGTCTAGGCCGAATGGTAACAGGAGGTAAGGGACACGAAGTTTTACCCAGGTTCGGGCCCTCTCGATGGAGGTAAAACCCTACGTCCTGCTTGATTAATATTGATGATATGGGTAGTACAAGAGTAGATCTACCACGAGATCAGAGAGGCTAAACCCTAGAAGCTAGCCTATGGTATGATTGTTGATGTGTGTGTTGTCCTACAGACTAAAACCCTCCGGTTTATATAGACACAGGAGAGGGTTAGGGTTACATAGAGTCGGTTACAATGGTAGGAGATCTAAATATCCGTATCGCCAAGCTTGCCTTCCACGCCAAGGAAAGTCCCTTCCAGACACGGGACGAAGTCTTCAATCTTGTATCTTCATAGTCCAGGAGTCCGGCTGAAGGTATAGTTCGGCTATCCGAACACCCCCTAATCCAGGACTCCCTCAGTAGCCCCTGAACCAGGCTTCAATGACGACGAGTCCGGCGTGCAGATTGTCTTCGGCATTGCAAGGCGGGTTCCTCCTCCAAATACTTCATAGAAGATTTTGAACACAAAGGTAGTGTCCGGCTCTGCAAAATAAGTTTCCACATATTGCCATAGAGAGAATAATATTTACACAAATCTAATCTGCTGACGCACTCTGTAGTGTGACATCACACCACGGCCAAGCTTTTATTCGAACCGTTTACTGTCCCATCTCAGCACTATATGCGAGGCGGTTTCCTTGGCACGTCTTGTTAAAGCAGAGATCGTGTCCCCTTATTCCAGGATTCTCATCAATACGGGCGTGGGTAACCCAACCGCGCCTTTGATTACGGCGCTTGGGAGATAAGCGAGTTTTTCCAGGCTGGTGGGGACATGTAGTTGCGTCCACCCATATAAGGGGATAAGGATCCACCCTTTCACCTACACCTTCTTCCTCCTTCGCCTATCCATTCTTGCGCACTCGAGCTCCAGCGCCCAAGTCCGCACTCCTCACCTCAACCTTCTCCAGCCATGTCCGGAGCGGGAGGCAAGTGGATGGTCTCCTCCGTCACGGAGGGACACATCAAAAAGCTGAGGAAGGCCGGATACCTGTCTAACGACATCGCGTACCGGCTCCCCGAAAAGGGGCAGCTCATCCCCACCCCAAGGCCCCATGAGAGGGTGGTGTTCCTCCCCCATTTCCTCCGCGGACTGGGTTTTCCTCTCCATCCATTTGTCTGGGGGCTCATGTTCTACTATGGCCTGGATTTCCACGATCTGGCCCCGAATTTTGTCCTCAACATCTCGGCATTTATCGTCCTGTGCGAGGCTTTCCTCCGCATCCGCCCTCATTTCGGCCTATGGCTCAAGACTTTCAACGTCAAGCCGAAGGTGGTGCGCGGCAACCAGGCGGAGTGCAGAGGAGCCATGGTGGGCAAGATGGCCAACGTCCTATGGCTCGAGGGCTCCTTTGTGGAGAGCCTGAAGGGGTGGCAATCGGGGTGGTTTTAAATCACCGAGCCGTGCGACCCTAAGTGGGTCACAGCCCCCGAGTTCCAATTCGGACCCCCAACGCGGCTCACGTCCTGGAAAGAGACGGGCCTGTCGTGGGGCAGTCAAAAGGAGGTGACCGGACTACCAACATGCATCCAATCCCTGGTGAACAAGTAGCTCAGGCTTGTCAACGTAGTCCAGGTTATGCTCATCCGCTTGATTCTCCCGTGTCAACAACGGGCTTTCAACCTGTGGGAGTTCGATCCGGCGCGGCACCAAACTCTGAGCAGGCTCTTCGACTCGATGTACGAAGATGCCTGGAAGGTGCTTTTCAAAGGCGCCGAGGCTCCCGCATCCGCTACCAAGGATCGTGGATTCAGTGCGTAGCGTCACGCTAGCGTGGTAAGCTTTTTGTATTTTTTTACAGGGCACTAGTTTTTCATAGTTTAACTCTATGCGGGATCTAAGCTCCCTTACCTTTGACAGGATTGGCAGGCGAAGTCCGAACGGATCGACTGTCCGGCACCTTTGCCCGAAGACCTAGCCGATGCCCACTTGGCGAAGCTGCTGGTTCCGGCACCCTATGTGGTGCTGGAGAAGAAGGCTGCGAAAAAGGCCGCGGGGACTCAAAAGAGTGCCCGGCGCCAGGAGGCGTCGAATCCATCATCCGACGGTTCTGAGGCGCATTCCTCCCGTGAAGACGAGGAGGAGGAAGAAGAAACCCCTCCCCCTCCAGGGGGGAAGGGAAGAAAAGGAAGGCCGCCCCAACTGGGGAGGCCGAAGGGTCCAAGAAGGGGAAAACCCATCCTCCAGACTACTCCACCAACGCCGACGACGGCGAAGAAGAGTGGCCGCCCAGGGCCAAGCCCCTGGCAAAATCATAAGTATCCGGATACCGGAGTGATTTCATAGTATTCGTTTATTGTACAGCTTTCCCTTATGTTGAATGTGTTTATGCAGCCCCCCCAAAGACCGGCTCGGCGCGTCGTCGAGCGGCTCACTGGACTCGTCGGAGGTGAACTCGCTTCCGACGGCTTCCTCCCCCCGCCCTACGGACGACACCGAAGTGTTGTCCCAACAAGTTCCAATCCGGGAGGAGGTGGTCCTGGAGGCGCCGCAAGGCGACCTCCCAGACTCCAGGAGTAAAGGGGATGAAACCCCCCAGGGCTCCAACTCCGGCCCTAGGCCGGACACCGCTCCGGAACCTTCAAAGGTTCCAGAGTCCGGCGGGGGACCTCCTTCCAAGAGGAGCAAGCCCGCCGTGCTAGTGACCTCCGTCCAACCGGAGGCGCCGGACAATCTGTTGGGGGCGCTCCAAGGCGCCTCCATCGACGAGGGGCACCGCACTATTATGAGTGCGATGATCCAGAAGGTTCAGTCCGCCAAGAGCAGACTGACTGAAGCTTGTACAAGCCTTTTAACAGGCTTTGAGGTAAGTAAAGAATGCGTAGATAATATTACCGCATAGACAGTAGCCCCTGATGCTCTGTTTGGCGTTCGGAAAGAAAAGCCGAATAGAGGATCAAATAAAATTCGCAGGAGTCTAACAAAAAGAAGTCAATATGCGTGTGCAGGCTTCCCTGCTGGCGTCCGCCGCACTGACTGCGGAAGTGGACGTGCTAAAGCAGGACCTCGAGCGGTCCGAGCAAGAGCTCGGACGTGCGAAGAAGCAGCTCGAGGACAGTGAAGGTAAGAAATACCTTGTATAAATGTGTATAAAAAGGTGCAATTGCGAAAAATGACAGGAGTATCATGGCTATTATAGGGGCCACGTCTGAGGTGGCGACCCTGAAGCAAGTGCTGCTCAAGGCCAAGAAGAGGTCGGCCACGGAGCGCACTGAGCGAGAAAAGTATGAGGCCGAGGTTGGAAAGGTGCGGCAAGAGCTCCAGGCTCTCATGGAAAAACATGAGAGTTTGGAGCGTGACTCAAGGGCGCGAGCGTCCGAGCTCGCGGCAGCTACTGAAAGTGCCAAGTCTGCCAAGGCCGAATCCCAGAAGACCCTCTAGGAGTTGGGTGAGGTGAAGAAGATAGCGGCGGGTAAGGCATTCTTTATGCAAAGTAAACACATAAGCGTGAGTTACTTGTTACTTACCCGAATCCGGAGTTCTCCAGGCGTGTTCGAAGATCTTCCCCGGAGTATATCTGATGCCGCCACATTCTATCGAGCCGAGGAGGGCAGCTCGACAGAGAAGGTGTTCTAGTCTCGGTACGCTGAGGCCGGACACCCCGTGCCCCTGAGCGACCAGTTGAAGCAATTGGTCGAGCTCCACAAGGCGGCCGAACAGGCCATGAAGGGCCTCATAGTTCGGCTGTGGCCTGGAGAGGCTCAGCCTGGGAGCTACTTCGGGCTAATGCGGCGGCTAGTGGAGGCCTGTCCAAGGCTCGAGGTCATCAAGCGCTCCGTCTGCGTTGAAGGTGCCCGTAGGGCTCTTGCCCGTGCGAAGGTGCACTGGGGCAAGCTGGATGCTGAGAAGCTTGTGAAGGACGGGCCACCGCCGGGGAAAGAGCATCGCAAGCCCAAAAATTATTATAAGGATGTTCTGAAGGGTGCCCGCCTTGTGGCGGATGAATATTCTATGGATGTAATTTTTGAGTAAAACTCGCTCGTTTTGTCTTGTGCGCTGAAAACTTGTTCATATGCGCTAAGCAATGCTGTTTGAATTTAAAATATTACCTTCTGTGCGGCTGTTTATCAATTCTGAGAGATGGCGAGTCGTCGGCTTCTGCCCCCGTGCCGCTAGTGCTGGGGTGTTCGGGGATAAACCTGAGGGCTCTTTTTCCCATGTTTGGGTCCTTCGAGGGAGTCGCTCAGCCCAACGAACAAGGCAATCGGACTATAATGCGTGAACACTCTCACTTAGCCATAGAATTCTATAATTTTAAATTTCGGCGAAGCCCCTGGAATTCAGAAGACCGAGTTCGGGGCGCTATCCACGCCTTGGCCGGACAGAGCCGGCTCCTCGCCCTAAGCGGCATAAGTCTTTAAGGACTCGAAAAGACCTCTCGAACAGCGACCAGCTCTCGCCTCATCATGACGGTCAGTTTTAGCTTTCTCCACTGAGGTGCTCGACCCAGCTCAACCGGGGCACAATCGCATTGGTTCTCCTAGTGCTACCTTAGCCGATATAGCGGAACGTAAGGCACCAAAACATAGGAGCCGGGCAAACCCAACTATTGACCCAAGACATGATTCGGAGCCGATGCATATAATGCTATAAGTTCGGGGTGCCGCACTTGTTAAAGTGTTCGGATTTCTCACACCATGTTGAGGGGTACTGAAGCCCCTGGCGTATTTTGGCCGTACCAAAGTGTACGGGTGCAACATGTCGTTAAGGAACATATATAAATAAAAAAGAGTAATGCAAAAATAGACAAAAGCTATGCATTGTTTATTAAAAAGAGCTGCGATCAAAGCAGAACGATACAAATAACGCGATAAGCAAAAGGTTGGACTATGTAACATGTCCGCTCCAGGGGCAAGCTACGGAATAATGTGCGAAACAGGTATACTGCTCGTGATAGAGACCACCTGGGAGTTCCGTAATGCGGTGTGGCTTGTCTGCTTCCCTGGTTCTTGCATCGTTTGTGCGGCAATTGAACTGCCGAACAGGCCGTCCGAAGAATGGAGTCCTGAAAGTAAGAGAAAATTAAAAAATCGGTAGCCCCTGGTACGGTTGAAGCCGTGTTTTGGGCGTGCCGTGATGGTGCCCCTCCCCCTGTGCCCATGGTATCTCTAGAGCGTAGTTATGTACGCGAAATACTGTCATCGCCTTTTTGCAAGGGTTGGGGTTGGGGCCGCATTGCTATGCCTGCTCAGATCGTGCTAGGCGGTCTTGTTGTAGGTTACTCCGGGCGCGCTTGACGGTGTCCGGTTGTTTAGTGGCCGGACTAGAGAACTGCCTGAAGAGGCTGCTTTGAACTTCCGCCGCAAGGGCCGCCGTGTGCTCCTCCGTTCGGAGGGAGCGTTCGGTGTTTCCATTGACCGTAATTACTCCTCGAGAGCCTGGCATCTTGAGCTTAAGGTATGCGTAATGCGGTACCGCATTGAACTTAGCGAATGCGGTTCGCCCGAGCAGTGCGTGATAACCACTGCGAAACGGGACTATGTCAAAGATTAACTCCTCGCTTCGGAAATTATCCGGAGATCCGAAGACCACTTCAAGTGTGACTGAGCCTGTACAGTTGGCCTATACACCTGGTATTACGCCTTTAAAGGTCGTTTTGGTGGGCTTAATCCTCGAGGGATCTATGCCCATTTTCCGCATTGTATCCTGGTAAAGCATGTTCAGGCTGCTGCCGCCGTCCATAAGGACTCTAGTGAGATGAAATCTGTCAATAATTGGGTCTAGAACCAATGCGGCGAAGCGCCGTGATGGGTGCTAGTGGGGTGGTCCCTTCGATCAAAGGTGATCGGGCAGGAGGACCATGGGTTGAACTTTGGGGCGACTGGCTCTATCGCGTATACATCCCTTAACGCACGCTTCCGCTCCCTCTTGGGGATGTGGGTTGCGTATATCATGTTCACCGTCCGCACTTGTGGGGGAAAACCCTTCTGTCCCCTGTTGTTCGGCGGCCGGGGCTCCTCGTCGTCATCGCTATGCAGCCCCTTGTCTTCGGCGTTTAAGTTGCCTGCCTGCTTGAACACCCAACAATCCCTGTAGGTGTGATTGGCCGGCTTTTCAGGGGTGCCATGTATCTGGCATAAGCGGTCGAGTATTCGGTCCAAACTAGACAGGCCCCTAGGATTCCTTTTGAATGGCTTTTTCCGCTGAACGGATTTAGAGCCTCTGAATCCGGCATTAACTGCCGTATCCTCAGCATTGTCGCCGTTAATGCGGCGGTTCTGCTTGGTTCGACGCGACCTGCCACTACTGTCCCTGGTGTCCGAATTACCAGGGTTCTTGGTTATATTGTTGCTACGAGCAAGCCAGCTATCTTTTCCCGCGCAAAAGCGGGTCATGAGTGTCATGAGTGCTGCCATAGATTTCGGCTTTTCCTGTCCAAGGTGCCGGGCTAGCCACTCATCACGGATATTGTGCTTGAAGGCAGCTAGGGCCTCAGCGTCCGGACAGTCGACTATTTGATTTTTCTTTGTTAGGAACCGTGTCCAGAATTGCCTGGCTGATTCATCTGGCTGCTGAATTACGTGACTTAGGTCATCGGCATCTGGGGGTCGCACATAAGTGCCCTGGAAATTGTCGAGGAATGCGGCTTCCAGGTCCTCCCAACAACTGATTGATCTTGTTGGCAAGCTGTTAAGCCAATGCGAGCTGGTCCTTTAAGCTTGAGTGGGAGGTATTTGATGGCGTGGAAATCATCGTCGCGGGCCATGTGGATATGAAGGAGATAATCCTCGATCCATACCGCAGGATCTGTTGTGCCATCATATGATTCGATGTTTACGGGTTTGAAACCCTTGGGGATTTGATGATCCATTGTTTCGTCTGTGAAGCAGAGTGGGTGTGCGGCGCCTCTGTACTGGGCTATATCATGACGTAGCTCCAGTGAGCCTTTGTCTACTGTGTTCGGCCCTGCCGAATTTGTGGCCGGTGTGACGGATGCCGTCTCGAGCCGTGGGGCGCCCACGCGATCTGTAGATTGATCTTGTTTGTTTAGCCTTGTCCTCCAACATATCTCGTAAGTCCGGCGCATATTCCCGTGCCTTGGTACGGGTGCGGCTTGAGTGGAGGGCCGAGAGGCCTCTCTGTCGTGGCCACGAGGTGGCCGGTCGGCCGCATCAAGTGCTTCCTCCTCTAATTGGGGTAGCAACCTGCGCTTTGGGTAGCTCTTGGAGGGGCGTTCGAGTTTATGCTCTTCGGTCGCAAGGACTTCAGTCCATCTGTCGACTAGCAAATCTTAATCAGCTCTAAGTTGTTGCTATTTTTTCTTGAGGATTCTTGCCGTGGCCATAAGCCTGCGTTGAAAACGCTTTTGCTCGACGGGATCCTCTGGCACGACGAATTCGTCGTCGTCGAGGCTTGCGTCATCTTCGGAGGGAGGCATATAATTATCGTCCTCGACCTCTCTGTCTACCGCTCTCTCATGCGGGCTGGTTTCTCCATCCTCCTATGCTAAATCTTGCTGGAGGGGGTTTTCTTCGGTGCTTTCCGGAGTATTATTATGTCCCGTGCTAGAATCACCGTGTTTGTTTTGGCGGGATTTTGATCGGCGCCGCTGACGTCGGCGCTTAGGCTGTTTCTTGGAGGGGTCATCCTCCGCTGTTCCGTCGCCAGATCCCTCTTTTGGGGTGTCTTTCATGTATATGTCATATGACAAGGTGGCTTTCCAGGGCCTAGTGGGCGCTGGTTTTTCATCATCTCCTTCATCGGCGTCCATACCATCGATGTCTTCGGAGTCGAAGTCGAGCATGTCGGTTAAGTCGTCGACAGTGGCTACAAAGTGAGTGGTGGGTGGGCTTTGAATTTCTTCATCATCCGAATCCCAACCTTGCTGGCCGTAGTCCGACTAGGGCTCTCCTGATAAAGAGAGAGACTTCAGTGTCTTCAGAATATCGCCAAAGGTCGAGTGCTGAAAGATGTCCGCGGCAGTAAACTCCATGATTGGCACCCAATCGGATTCGATTGGCCGGGGCGCGGAGTGTTCGGAGTCCGGAGAGGAGTCCGGCTCCTTGGAGTCACGAGTCTCGCAGAGTATGGGGCTGGTGTTTGGCTCAATCACCGTTGGGATCGCAGCCCCCGAGGCGGCGTCCAACCGCCCATCCTCGATCGACGCAGTTGGCTCCGAATTAAGGACCAGAGCCGATGCGGATGCGGCCTCCAGGGCACTGTTCGGCGGCAGAGCTAGATCATGCTCGTCGGGACAGTGCGGCGTGCTCGGCAGTGGCTTGAATCCATCGAAGATCAAGTCCCCGCGGATGTCAGCCGTATAGTTTAAACTTCCGAATCTGACCTGACGGCCAGGGGCGTAGCTTTCGATCTGCTCCAGATGGCCAAGTTAATTGGCCCGTAGTGCGAAGCCGCTGAAGACGAAGATCTGTCCGGGGAGGAAGATCTCACCCTGGACTACATCGCTATTGAAGATCGTCGGAGCCATCGAGCCTGACGACGACGGCACAGAGGAACTCTCAATGAAAGCACCAATGTCGGTGTCAAAACCGGCGGATCTCGGGTAGGGGGTCCCGAACTGTGCGTCTAGGCTAAACCCTAGTTCGGGCCCTCTCGATGTTCGATAACAGGAGGTAAGGGACACGAAGTTTTACCCAGGTTCGGGCCCTCTCGATGGAGGTAAAACCCTACATCCTGCTTGATTAATATTGATGATATGGGTAGTACAAGAGTAGATCTACCACGAGATCAGAGAGGCTAAACCCTAGAAGCTAGCCTATGGTATGATTGTTGATGTGTGTGTTGTCCTACGGACTAAAACCCTCCGGTTTATATAGACACCGGAGAGGGTTAGGGTTACATAGAGTCGGTTACAATGGTAGGAGATCTAAATATCCGTATCACCAAGCTTGCCTTCCACGCCAAGGAAAGTCCCTTCCGGACACGGGACGAAGTCTTCAATCTTGTATCTTCATAGTCCAGGAGTCCGGCTGGAAGTATAGTTCGGCTATCCGAACACCCCCTAATCCAGGACTCCCTCCACTGCCATCTAGCTCTACACTTGATTCACCTTCTATTTTGAGTAAGCTTTCGACACCTACACCTGCTATTCATTCTGATATGTCGCATGTTATTGATGATGCCACTTCTGCTTTGCATGATACTTATGATGAAACTACTTCTATGCTTGATAATACTATGCCACTAGGTGAATTTCTTGATGAACAACTTGCTAGGGCTAGGGAGAATGAAATTATTGAAACTGATAATATTGATGAAAGTGATGATGAAGATTCTCCCCCTAGATATTAATTGCCTGTTGTTCCTGAGGGTTATGTTATGGATGAAGAAACTGCTAGAGATTTCTTATCTTGCAATGATAGATCTGATCTTAAGAAATTATTAGCCAAGCTTAAATAAATATCCCTGAATGCTAGTATGAAATATGATCCTGCTTATGCTACTTCACCTATCTTTATTACTGATAAGGATTATGATTTCTATGTCGATCCTGAGTTAATTACTTTGGTTGAATCTGATCCTTTCTATGGCTATGAATCTGAAACTGTTGTGGCACATATTACTAAATTATATGATATAGCTACCCTGTTCACTAATGATGAGAAAACACGCTATTATTATATTCTTAAATTATTTTCGTTCTCATTAAAGGGTGATGCTAAGATATGGTTTAATTCTCTTGATCCTGGTTGTGTGTGTAGTCCCCAGGATATGATTTACTACTTCTCTGCTAAATATTTCCCCGCTCATAAGAAACAAGATGCTTTAAGAGAGATATATAATTTTGTGCAAATTGAAAAAGAGAGTCTCGCACAAGCTTGGGGGAGGCTTCTCCAATTACTTAATGCTTTGCCTGATCATCCTCTCAAGAAAAATGAAATACTTGATATATTTTATAATGGACTAACTGATGCTTCCAGAGATTACCTGGGTAGTTGTGCTGGTTGTGTTTTCAGGGAAAGAACAGTTGATCAAGGTGAAATTCTATTGAATAATATGTTGACCAATGAAAATAATTGGACACTGATATGTCCATTTTGCTTCATGCTTTTATATCGATATTTATTGCGTTATGGGCTGTTATTACACATTATGTCACAATACTTATGCCTATTCTCTCTTATTTTACAAGGTTTACATAAAGAGGGAGAATGCCGGCAGCTGGGATTCTGGGCTGGAAAAGGAGCAAATATTAGAGACCTATTCTGCACAGCTCCAAAAGTCCTGAAACTTCACAGAAGCTATTTCCAGAATATATAAAAAATACTGAGCGCAAGAAGTTCTAGCGGGGGGGGCACACCCTAGCCACGTGGGTGGGGGGCGCGCCCTACCCCCCTGGGCGCGCCCCCTGCCTTGTGGGGCCCCTAGTGGCCCTTCGATGCCCATCTTCTGCTATATGGAGTCTTTCGTCGAGGAAAAAATCATAAGCAAGCTTTCGGGACGAGACTCCGCCGCCACGAGGCGGAACCTTGGCGGAACCAATCTAGGGCTCTGGCGGAGCTGTTCGGCCGGGGAAACTTCCCTCCGGGAGGGGGAAATCATCACCATCGTAATCACCAACAATCCTCTCAACGGGAGTGGGTCAATCTCCATCAACATCTTCACCTGCACCATCTCATCTGAAACCCTAGTTCATCTCTTGTATCCAACCTTTGTATCCAAACCTCAGATTGGTACATGTGGGTTGCTAGTAGTGTTGATTACTCCTTGTAGTTGATGCTAGTTGGTTTACTTGGTGTAAGATTATATGTTCAGATCCATTATGCATATTAATACCCCTTTGATTATCAACATGAATATGCTTTGTGAGTAGTTACGTTTGTTCCTGAGGACATGGGAGAATTCTTGCTATTAGTAGTCATGTGAATTTGGTATTCGTTCGATATTTTGATGAGATGTATGTTGTCATCCCTCTAGTGGTGTCATGTGAATGTCGACTACATGGCACTTCACCATTGTTTGGTCCTAGAGGGAGGCATTGGGAAGTAATAACTAGATGATGGGTTGCTAGAGTGACAGAAGCTTAAACCCTAGTTTATGCATTGTTTCGTAAGGGGCTGATTTGGATCCATATGTTTCATGCTATGGTTAGGTTTACCTTAATACTTCTGTTGTAGTTGAGGATGCTTGCAATAGGGGTTAATCATAAGTGGGATGCTTGTCCATGTAAGGACAGCACCCAAGCACTGGTCCACCCACATATAAGATTATCAAAGTACCGAACGTAAATCATATGAACGTGATGAAAACTAGCTTGACGATAATTCCCATGTGTCCTCGGGAACACTTTCCTTCATATAAGAGTTAGTCCAGGCTTTTCCTTTGCTATAAAAAGGATTGGGCCATCTTTCTGCACCTTATTTACTTTTATTACTTGCTACTCATTACCAATTACCTTATCACAAAACTATCTGTTATCGATAATTTCAGTGCTTGCAGAGAATACCTTGCTGAAAACCGCTTATCATTTCCTTCTGCTCCTCGTTGGGTTCGACACTCTTACTTATCGAAAGGACTACGATAGATCCCCAATACTTGTGGGTCACCAAGACTCTTTTCTGGCGCCGTTGCCAGGGAGTGAAGCACCTTTGGTAGGTGGAATTTGGTAAGGAAAAATTTATATAGTGTGCTGGAATTTATTGTCACTTGTTACTATGGAAAGTAATCCTTTGAGGGGCTTGTTCGGGGTATCTTCACCCCGACCGGTAGAGCAAATAGTTGCTCCTCAACCTACTCAACCTACTGAAAATGAAAATGTTTACTTCGAAATTCCTTCTGGTATGATAGAGAAACTGCTAGCTAATCCTTTTGGAGGGGATGGAACATTGCATCCCGACTTCACTTGATCTGTGTGGATGAAGTTTGTGGATTATTTAAGCTTGCAGGTATGCCCGATGATGTTATCAAGAAGAAGGTCTTCCCTTTATCTTTGAAGGGAGATGCATTGACATGGCATAGTCTATGTGATGATATGTGATCATGGCACTACAAACGGTTGAAATTGGAATTCCATCAGAAGTTTTATCCTATGCATCTTGTTCATCGTGATCGTAATTATATATATAATTTTTGGCCTCGCGAAGGAGAAAGCATCGCTCAAGCTTGGGGGAGGCTTAAGTCAATGTTATATTCATGCCCCAATCATGAACTCTCAAGAGAAATGATTATTCAAAAATTTTATGCTCGGCTTTCTGACAACAATCGCTACATGCTCGATACTTCTTGTACTGGTTCCTTTATGATGAAGACTATTGAATACAAATGGAATTTATTGGAGAGAATTAAACGCAACTCTGAAGATTGGGATCTTGACGAAGGTAAGGAGTCAGGTATAACACCTAAGTTTGATTGTGTTAAATCTTTTATGGATACCGATGTTTTCCGTAAATTTAGCACTAAATATGGACTTGACTCTGAGATAGTAGCTTCTTTCTGTGAATCTTTTGCTACTCATGTTGATCTCCCCAAGGAGAAGTGGTTTAAATATAATCCTCCCGTCGAAACAAAAGTAGTTGCACCTATTAAAGTTGAAGAAAAGACTATCACTTATAATGATCCTGTTGTACCTACTGCTTATGTTGAGAAACCACCTTTCCCTGTTAGAATAAAGGATCATGCTAAAGTTTCAATTGTAGTAAACAAAAGTAATATTAAGACACACAAACCCCCTGAGCAAGTTAAAGTTGAACCTAACATTGCTATGGTTAAAGATCTCTTGGCCGATAATATTGATGGGCATGTTATTTACTTCTGTGATGAGACTGCTAGAATTGCTAAACCTGGTGCTAAAGATAAACATAGACCTGTCGTAGGCATGCCTGTTATTTCTGTTAAAATAGGAGATCATTGTTATCATGGCTTGTGTGATATGGGTGCTAGTGCCAGTGCAATACCTATTTTCTTATACAAAGAAATTATGCATGATATTACACTGCTCAGATAGAGGGTATTGATGTTACCATTAAGCTTACTAATAGAGATACTATTTCACCAATTGGGATTGTTAGAGATATTGAAGTCTTGTGTGGGAAGGCTAAATATCCTGCTGATTTTCTTGTTCTTGGTTCCCCTCAAGATAGCTTTTGTCCCATTATATTTGGTAGACCCTTCTTAAATACTGTCAATGCTAAGATAGACTGCAATAAGGATATTGTTTCTATTGGTTTAGGGGATATGTCTCATGAGTTTAATTTTTCTAAATTTCATAGACAACCCCATGATAAAGAATTGCCTAGTAAAGATGAAATTATTGGTCTTGCTTCTATTGCAGTGCCTCCTACTGATCCATTAGAACAATATTTGCTAGACCATGAAAATGATATGTTCATGAATGAAAGAAGGGAAAAAGATGAAGTATTCTTTAAACAGGGACCTATTCTGAAACACAATTTGCCTGTTGAAATCCTAGGGGATCCTCCTCCACCCAAGGGTGATCCCGTGTTTGAGCTTAAACCATTACCTGATACTCTTAAATATGCTTATCTTGATGAAAAGAAAATATATCCTGTTATTATTAGTGCTAACCTTTCAGAGAAGGAGAAAGAGAAATTATTGAAAACTCTGACGAAGCACTCTGCCGCTATTGGATATACTCTTGATGATCTTAAGGGCATTATTCCCACAATATGTCAACACAAAATAAATTTGGAGGAAGACGCCAAACCAGTTATTGATCACCAATGACGGTTGAATCCTAAGATGAAAGAAGTGGTAAGAAAGGAAATATTAAAGCTCCTTGAGGCAGGTATAATTTATCCCGTTGCTGATAGTAAGTGGGTAAGTCTTGTCCATTGTGTCCCTAAGAAGGGAGGTATTACTGTTGTTCCTAATGATAAAGATGAATTGATCCCGCAAAGAATTATTATAGGTTATAGGATGGTAATTGATTTTTGCAAATTAAATAAGGCTACTAAAAAGATCATTACCCTTTACCTTTTATTGATAAAATGCTAGAAAGATTATCCAAACATACACATTTTTGTTTTCTAGATGGTTACTCTGGCTTCTCTCAAATACCTGTGTCAGCTGATGATCAATCAAAGACCACTTTTACTTGCCCTTTCGGTACTTTTGCTTATAGATGTATACCTTTTGGTTTATGTAATGCACCTGCTACCTTTCAAAGATGCATGATGGCTATATTCTCTGACTTTTGTGAAAATATATGTGAGGTTTTCATGGACGTTTTCTCCGTTTATGGATCCTCTTTTGATGATTGCTTGAGAAACCTTGATCGAGTTTTGCAGAGATGTGAAGAAACTAATCGTGTTCTGAATTGGGAGAAATGCCACTTTATGGTTAATGAAGGAATTTTCTTGGGGCATAAAATTTCTGAAAGAGGTATTGAAGTTGATAAAGCTAAAGTTGATGCTATTGAAAAGATGCCATGTCCCAAGGACATTAAAGGTATAAGAAGTTTTCTGGGTCATGCCGGTTTTTATAGGAGGTTCATTAAGGACTTCTCAAAAATTTCTCGGCCCCTGACTAATCTATTACAAAAAGATATTCCTTTTGTCTTTGATGATGATGCTAGTGATTATATTGTAGGTGCTGTTCTAGGGCAAAGAGTTGATAAGAAATTAAATGTTATTCAATATGCTAGTAAAACTCTAGACAATGCCCAGAGAAATTATGCTACCACTGAAAAGGAATTCTTAGCAATTGTATTTGCTTGTGATAAGTTCAGACCTTATATTGTTGATTCTAAAGTAACTATTCACACTAATCATGATGCTATTAAATACCTTATGGAAAAGAAAGATGCTAAACCTAGACTTATTAGATGGGTTCTCTTGCTACAAGAATTTGATTTGCATATTATTGATAGAAAGGGAGCTGAGAACCCCGTTGCAGACAACCTGTCTAGGTTAGAAAATGTTCTTGATGACCCACTACCTATTGATGATAGCTTTCCTGATGAACAATTAAACGTCATAAATGCTTCTCGTACTGCTCCATGGTATGCTGATTATGCTGATTATATTGTTGCTAAATTTATACCACCTAGTTTCACATACCAGCAAAAGAAAAAATTCTTCTATGATTTGAGACATTACTTTTGGGATGACCCACATCTTTATAAAGAAGGAGTAGATGGTATTATTAGATGTTGTGTACCTAAGCATGAACAGGAACAGATCCTACGCAAGCGTCACTCCGAGGCTTATGGGGGACACCATGCTGGAGATACAGCTGCACATAAGGTATTACAATCCGGTTTTTATTGGCCTACTCTCTTCAAGGATGCCCGTAAGTTTGTCTTGTCTTGTGATGAATGTCAAAGAATTGGTAATATTAGTAGACGTTAAGAAATGCCTATGAATTATTCACTTGTTATTGAACAATTTGATGTTTGGGGCTTTGATTATATGGGACCATTTCCTTCCTCTAATGGGTATACACATATTTTAGTTGCTATTGATTACGTTACTAAGTGGGTAGAAGCTATTCCAACTAGTAGTGCTGATCATAACACCTCTATTAAGATGCTTAAAGAAGTTATTTTCCTGAGGTTTGGAGTCCCTAGATATTTAATGACTGATGGTGGTTCACACTTTATTCATGGTGCCTTTCGTAAAATGCTTGCTAAGTATGACGTTAATCATAGAATTGCATCTCCATATCACCCACAGTCTAGTGGTCAAGTAGAATTGAGTAGCAAAGAGCTCAAATTAATTTTGCAAAAGACTGTTAATAGATCTAGAAAGAATTGGTCCAAGAAACTTGATGATGCATTATGGGCCTATAGAACTGCATATAAAAATCCTATGGGTATGTCTCCGTATAAAATGGTTTATGGCAAAGCATGTCACTTACCTCTTGAACTAGAACATAAGGCACATTGGGCCATCAAAGAGCTCAACTATGATTTCAAACTTGCCGGTGAGAAGAGGTTATTTGACTTTGGCTCACTTGATGAATGGAGAACCCAGGCTTATGAAAATGCCAAGCTATTTAAAGAAAAAGTTAAAAGATGGCATGATAAAAGGATACAAAAGTGTGAGTTCAACGTAGGTGATTATGTATTGTTATACAACTCTCGTTTAAGATTTTTTGCAGGCAAACTTCTCTCTAAATGGGAAGGTCCTTACGTTATCGAGGAGGTCTATCATTCCGGTGCCATAAAAATCAGCAATTTCGAAGGCACAAATCCGAAGGTGGTGAACGGTCAAAGAATTAAACATTATATCTTAGGTAATCCTATAAATGTTGAAACTAATATTATTGAAACCGTAACCCCGGAGGAATACATAAGGGACACTTTCCGGAACGTTTCAGACTCCGAAAAGGAATAGGTACGTGGTACGGTAAGTAAACCGACTCCAAAATAGTTCTAATGGCAATATTTCTTTGTTTTGGAATATTTAGAAAAATAGGAAAATAAGAAGCAGTCCGGGAAGGACACGAGGCTTCCACGAGGGTGGGAGGCGCGCCCTACCCCATGGGCGCGCCCCCTGCCTTGTGGGCACCTCGTGTGCTCTCCGGACTCCGTTCTCTTGCACGATACTTCTTTTGGTCGGTAAAAATTCATTATATAATCTCCCGAAGGTTTTGACCACTGTATCACGCAAATATCACCTGTCTTTGTTTCGAGCTATCCTCCTGCAGATTAGAGCAACATGTCATCCCAGGATTCGGAAGGAGAAAGCTATCTGGCTGATTACCTTGAAGATCCTAAGGTCTATGGGGATGTGGAGTGATAACCCACAAGTATAGGGGATCGCAACAGCTTTCGTGGGTAGAGTATTCAACCCAAATTTATTGATTCGACACAAGGGGAGCCAAAGAATATTCTCAAGTATTAGCAGCTGAGTTGTCAATTCAACCACACCTAGAAACTTAGTATCTGCAACAAAGTGTTTAGTAGCAAAGTAATATGATAGTGGTGGTAGCGGCAACAAAAGTAAAGACATCAAAAGTAATGTTTTTGGTATTTTGTAGTGATTGTAACAGTAGCAGCGGGAAAGTAAATAAGCGTAAAACAGTATATGGAAAACTCGTAGGCACCGGATCAGTGATGGATAATTATGCCGGATGCGGTTCATCATCTAACAGTCATAACATAGGATGACACAGAACTAGCTCCAATTCATCAATGTAATGTAGTCATGTATTCCGTATATAGTCATACGTGCTTATGGAAAAGAACTTGCATGGCATCTTTTGTCCTACTCTCCCGTGGCAGCGGGGTCCTATTGGAAACTAAGGGATATTAAGGCCTCCTTTTAATAGAGAACCGGAACAAAGCATTAGCCAATAGTGAATACATGAACTCCTCAAACTAAGGTCATCACCGGGAGTGGTCCCGATTATTGTCACTTCGGGGTTGCCAGATCATAACACATAGTAGGTGACTATAGACTTGCAAGATAGGATCAAGAACTCACATATATTCATGAAAACATAATAGGTTCAGATCTGAAATCATGGCACTCGGCCCTAGTGGCAAGCATTAAGCATAGCAAAGTCATAGCAACATCAATCTCAGAACATAGTGGATACTAGGGATCAAACCCTAACAAAACTAACTCGATTACATGATAAATCTCATCCAACCCATCACTGTCCAGCAAGCCTATGATGGAATTACTCACGCACGGCGGTGAGCATCATGAAATTGGTGATGGAGGATGGTTGATGATGACGACAGCGACGAATCCCCCTCTCCGGAGCCCCGAACGGACTCCAGATCAGCCCTCCCGAGAGGTTTTAGGGCTTGGCGGTGGCTCCATATCGTAAAACGCGATGATTTCTTCTCTCTCATTTTTTTTCTCTCTGAAAGCAAATATATAGAGTTGGAGTTGGCGTCGGAGGGCATCCAGGGGGCCCACGAGGTAGGGGGCATGCCCTAGAGGGGGGCGCCCCCCACTCTCATGGACAAGGTGTGGGCCCCCTGGTCTTCATCTTTGGCAAGGATTTTTTATTATTTTTTCTAAGATGTTCCATGGAGTTTCAGGTCATTCCGAGAATATTTATTTTCTGCACATAAAACAACACCATGGCAATTCTGTTGAAAACAGCGTCAGTCCGGGTTAGTTCCATTCAAATCTTACAAGTTAGAGTCCAAAACAAGGGCAAAAGTGTTTGGAAAAGTAGATACGACGGAGACGTATCAACTCCCCCAAGCTTAAACCCTTGCTTGTCCTCAAGCAATTTAGTTGAAAAACTGAAAGAAAGAAAGAAAAACTTCTACAAACTCGGTTTGCTCTTGTTGTTGTAAATATGTCAAGCTAGCATTCAAGTTTTCAGCAAAGATTATAACTAACCACATTTGCAATAATTCTCAGGTCTCGTGATTACTCATATCAATAACATGATCAACTAGCAAGCCATAATAATAAATCTCGGATGACAACACTTTCTCAAAACAATCATAATATGATATAACAAGATGGTATCTCGCTAGCCCTTTCTGAGACCGCAAAACATAAATGCAGAGCACCTTTAAAGATCGAGGACTGACTAGACATTGTAATTCATGGTAAAAGAGATCCAATCATAGTCATACCCAATATAAATTAACAGTGATGAATGCAAATGGCAGTTGTGCTCTCCAGCTAGTGCTTTTTAATAAGATGGTGATGACTCAACATAAAAGTAAATGGATAGGCCCTTCGCAGAGGGAAGCAGGGATTTGTAGAGGTGCCAGAGCTCAGTTTTGCAATAGAGATAAATTGTATTTTGAGCGGTATACTTTCATTGTCAACGTAGAAACTAAGAGATGGCGATATCTTCCATGCTAAACACATTATAGGCGGTTCCCAAACAGAATGGTAAAGTTTATACTCCCCCTCCACCAACAAGCATCAATCCATGGCTTGCTCGAAACAACGAGTGCCTCCAACCGACATCAGGGCCCAGGGGGAGTTTTGTTTGCAATTAATTTTGATTTAGTTTGCATAAAGCATGGGACTGGGCATCCCGATGACCAGCCATTTTCTCGTGAGTGAGGAGCGGAGTCCACTCCTCTTGAGAATAACCCGTCTAACACGGAAGATAAGGACAGCCTTGGTTGATACATGAGCTATTCGAGCATACAAAACAGAATGTTTATTTGAAGGTTTAGAGTTTGGCACATACAAATTTACTTGGAACGGCAGGTAGATACCGCATATAGGAAGGTATAGTGGACTCATCTGGAATAACTTTGGGGTTTAAGGGATTGGATGCACAAGCAGTATTCTTGCTTAGTACAAGTGAAGGCTAGCAAAAGACTGGGAAGCGACCAACTAGAGAGCGACAACAGCCATGTACATGCATTAAAATTAATAAACATTGGATGCAAGCATGAGTAGGATATAATCCACCATGAACATAAATATCGTGAAGGCTATGTTGATTTTGTTTCAACTACATGCGTGAACATGTGCCAAGTCAAGTCACTTAAATCATTCAAAGGAGGATACCACCCCATCATACCACATCATAATCGTCGCAATAGCATGTTGGCACACAAGGTAAATCATTATAACTCATAGCTAATCAAGCATGGCACAAGCAACTACGATCTCTAATTGTCATTGCAAACATGTTTATTCATAATAAGCTGAATCAAGAACGAGGGACTCGTCATATTTACAAAAACAAAAGAGGTCGAGTTCATACCAACTTTTCTCATCTCAGTCAGTCCATCATATATCATCATAATTGCCTTTCACTTGCATGATCGAACGGTGTGAATAATAATAAGAGTGTACGTGCATTGGACTAAGCTGGAATCTGCGAGCATTCAATAAACAGGAGAAGACAAGGCAATATGGGCTCTTGGTTAAATCAACAATAATGCATATAAGAGCCACTTCAACAATTTAATTATGGTCTTCTCCTACTGACTCCCAAAGAAAAGAAAAGAAATAAAACTATTTACACGGGAAAGCTCCCAACAAGCAAAAGAAGAACGGGAAATATTTTTGGGTTTTCTTTTTAATTATTACTACTACAGCAGAAAAAATAAACTACTACTATTTTTTTGGTTTTTCTTAAGGTTTAAACACACAAGAAGAAAGCAGGAAAAAGAAACTAAACTAGCATGGATATTACAGAGAAAAAGTATGAGCACCGACATCTAGCAACGAGTGTGTGTGAACATAAATGTAATGTCGGTGAGAAATACGTACTCCCCCAAGCTTAGGCTTTTGGCCTAAGTTGGTCTATTGCCACGGCTGGCCTGGCTGATATCCATAATAATAGTTGTTGGGGTCGTACTGTGATGAGGAAGAAGAAGGCTCCGATTGCCACTGGCTGGCAATCATCTCCGGATCCCACTGATAGTTAGACTGCCGTGAAGGATCAAATTGTGGTTCCGGTTCTGGCTCCTCAACTGGTGCAGGGTTCCGGTAGGCGTGAATAGCTATCAACGGAACAAGGTACGTGCCTACAGTCAAATCAAACAAAGAAGGAGCAGGCATGATAATAGTCTCAGGATGATGTTTGTTAAAGAACAATTGATATTTAAGCTCTCCTGCCCTATTCTTAACAATAAAATCATGTACCACCATACTTTTATGATCTAGATAAACACGGGGCAGCACCTTTTCTTCCTTCTCAGCATGCCTAATAGGTATGTTGAAATGTACGGTGTAGCATAGATGCCTCCAAAGATGGGGCCTTTGGTACGGTTCATACTTAACCGTCTAGCAATAATACCGCCCATACTAAAAGTGTTATCACTATATAAACCGTGGAGCAGAATAATTATATCAGGGATACTAAGGTTTCCATAGTTTCCGCGTCCAATTAAACAACGACTAGCAAATAATGCAAAGTAACGTAAAACAGGAAAATGTATGCTAGTGATTCGTGCATCGAAAACCTTCCTAGTTTCTCCTACAGTGATAGTATCAATAAACCCAACCACATCATCATGATGTGGTTCTTCTATCTTGCCCTCAAAAGGGACTAAACAAATCCGACAAAAAATCATAAAGTGACATCTCCTTATGCTCATCATATAAATGAAACTCCATCGTAGGTGGTGAGTTCCTAGAATGAAAATGAAAGTTTTGCACAAAGGTATTTGTGAGTAAGAGATACTGATCGCATTGGTCATGGAGGAAAGTGGTGAGGCCTG
Source organism: Triticum urartu (assembly GCF_003073215.2). Taxonomy (NCBI): domain Eukaryota; kingdom Viridiplantae; phylum Streptophyta; class Magnoliopsida; order Poales; family Poaceae; genus Triticum; species Triticum urartu. The sequence goes on along the minus strand of NC_053028.1, from coordinate 167,387,952 downwards.
CATTGTGAGCCAATTCATGAAAATATTTATAGATACCGGCTGCTCTCAAGAAATCATTAGAAGGCCATTCACACGCCCGAATCTCCGCGGTGCGCGGCAAATTATACTTAGGCTTCGGTGCCTTTTCCTTCGAGCTTTGGCTCGATGAGACCCTCAATAATCTCCTCATCATTTTCTGAAAAATTCTGAAATTTTTAGTAACTTCAAAATAAAAGTAAACCAAACTCAATAATATTGATAGCAACTACTCCTACAAGTGCCTAGGGCCTATATCATGCATCAAAACTACCTTTGACCATATAATTTGACATGCAATCTCAAGAACAGGGTCACCTAAGCAACAAAAATTTGCAAATAATAAAGCACTAGAACAAAAACTAATTGGACCAATGGAGGAGTCACATACCAAGGAACAATCTCCCTAAGTAGTTTTGCGAGAGGTGCTTTGAGCAAGGAGATCGAAAATCACAGCAAAAGTGGCTGGAACTCGTGCTTGAGTTGGTTTTTCGGGTTTGTGTGAGACAGAGGAAGAAGATGGGTGCTGGGATAAGTGGAGGAGGGCCACCATGGGCCCACAAGGCAGGGGGGGCGCCCACCACCCTCGTGGCCAGGTGGCAGCTCCTCCCACGGTAATTTTTGCAGAGTAAATCCTCAAATATTCCTGAAAAAATCATATTAAATTGCCATTGCATTCTGAGGACATTTATTTTTGGGATATTTTTATATTGCACGGATAAGTCAGGAAACAGACAGAAAAATACTATTTTTACTTTATTTCTACAAATAACAGAAAGTATAGAGAGGGTACAAAAGTTTGTGCTTCTAGTTTCAACCATCTCATGCTCATCAAAAAGAATCCACTAACAAGGTTGATCAAGTCTTGTTAACAAACTCATTCCGATAATCATGAAACCGGAGACATTTCGAATAACACTAAGTTACCTCAACGGGGATATGCACATCCCCTATAATAAGTATATCATATTTGTTTTTGACAGTAGGAAAAGGAAATTCAAAACCTCCAATTATAATCGATGGAATTTTTCCAATGGAGTTGATACTATGAACTTGAGGTTGTTTCCTTGGAAAGTGTACCATATGCTCATTACCATTAACATGAAAAGTGACATTGCCCTTGTTGCAATCAATAACAGCCACTGCAGTATTAATAAAAGGTCTTCCAAGAATAATAGACATACTATCATCCTCGGGAATATCAAGAATAACAAAGTCCGTAAAATAGTAACGTTTGCAACCACAACAGGCACATCCTCACAGATACCGACAGGTATAGCAGTTGATTTATCAACTATTTGCAAAGATATTTCAGTAGGTTTCAGCTTATTCAAGTCAAGTCTATGATATAAAGAGAGAGGCATAACACTAACACCGGCTCCAAGATCACATAAAGCAGTTTTAATATAATTTCTTTTAATGGAGCAAGGTATAGTAGGTACTCCGGGGTCTCCAAGTTTCTTTGGTATTCCACCCTTAAAAGTATAATTAGCAAGCATGGTGGAAATCTCATCTTCCGGTATCTTTCTTTTATTAGTAATGATATCCTTCATATATTTAGCATAAGGATTTGTTTTGAGCACATCAGTTAATCGCATACGCAAAAAGATAGGCCTAATCATTTCAGCAAAGTGCTCGAAATCCTCATCATCCTTTTTCTTGGATGGTTTTGGAGGAAAAGGCATGGGTTTCTGAACCCAAGGTTCCCTTTATTTACCATGTTTCCTAGCAACAAAGTCTCTTTTATCATAACGTTGATTCTTTGGTTGTGGGTTATCAAGATCAACAGCAGGTTCAGTTCCTACATCATTGTCATTACTAGGTTGAGCATCATCATGAACATCATTATTAATATTTTCATTAGGTTCATGTTCATTACCAGATTGTGTTTCAGCATCAGACATGGAGATATCATTTGGATTATCAGGTGGTTCAGCAATAGGTTCACTAGAAGTTTGCACAGTTCTATCATTTTTCTTCTTCTTCTTTTTAGAAGAACTAGGAACATCAATATTATTTCTTTGAGAATCTTGCTCGATTCTCTTAGGGTGGCCTTCAGGATACAAAGGTTCCTGAGTCATTCTACCAGTTCTAGTAGCCACTCTAACAACATAATCATTTTTCTTACAAATCATTTCATCAAGCACTTCTTTCTGAGCCTTAAGTACTTGTTCTTCTTGAGTGGTAACCATAGAAGCATGTTTGCTAACAAGTTTAAGTTCACCTTTAATATTAGCCATATAATCACCCAAGCACCTCCGCGTTCAACACATGTACGGTCAGCGTAACGTCTCCTTCTTCTTGATCCAGCAAGAGGGAAGGAGAGGTTGAGGAAGATGGCTCCAGCAGCAGCACGACGGCGTGGTGGTGATGGAGCTGCAGTACTCCGGCAGGGCTTCGCCAAGCACTATGGAAGAGGAGGAGGTGTTGGAGAGGGAGAGGGAGGCACCAAACATGTGTCATGAGAGGCCCTCCTTCCCCACTATATATATGGAGTCCAAGGGGGGGCGCCGGCCCTAGGAGATCCAATCTCCTAGGGGGGTGCGGCCAAGGGAGGAATCCCTCCTCCCCAAGGCACCTAGGAGGTGCCTTCCCCCTTTGGGACTCTTCCCTTCCTTGAACCCTAGGCGCATGGGCCTCTTGGGGCTGGTGCCCTTGGCCCATATAGGCCAAGGCGCACCCCCTATAGCCCATGTGGCCCCCGGGGCAGGTGGCCCCACCCGGTGGACCCCCGGGACCCTTCCGGTGGTCCCGGTACAATACCGGTGACCCCGAAACTTGTCCCGATGCCCGAAATAGCACTTCCTATATATAATTCTTTACTTCCGGACCATTCCGAAACTCCTCGTGACGTCCGGAATCTCATCCGGGACTCCGAACAACATTCAGGTTACTGCATATACATATCCCTACAACCCTAGCATCACCGAACCTTAAGTGTGTAGACCCTACGGGTTCGGGAGACATGAAGACATGACCGAGACGACTCTCCGTCCAATAACCAACAGCGGGATCTGGATACCCATGTTGGCTCCCACATGCTCCTCGATGATCTCATCGGATGAACCATGATGTCGAGGATTCAATCAATCCCGCATACAATTCCCTTCGTCAATCGGTATGTTACTTGCCCGAGATCCAATCGTCGGTATCCCAATACCTCGTTCAATCTCGTTACCGGCAAGTCACTTTACTCGTACCATAATGCATGATCCCGTGACCAGACACTTGGTCACTTTGAGCTCATTATGATGATGCATTACCGAGTGGGCCCAGTGATACCTCTCCGTCATACGGAGTGACAAATCCCAGTCTTGATCCATGTCAACCCAACAAACACTTTCGGAGTACCCGTAGTATACCTTTATAGTCACCCAGTTACGTTGTGACGTTTGGTACACCCAAAGCACTCCTACGGTATCCATGAGTTACAGATCTCATGGTCTAAAGAAAGGATACTTGACATTGGAAAACTCTAGCAAACGAACTATACGATCTTATGCTATGTTTAGGATTGGGTCTTGTCCATCACATCATTCTCCTAATGATGTGATCTCGTTATCAATGACATCCAATGTCCATAGTCAGGAAACCATGACTATCTGTTGATCAACGAGCTAGTCAACTAGAGGCTTACTAGGGACATGTTGGTGTCTATTATTCACACATGTATTACGATTTCCGGATAACACAATTACAGCATGAATAAAGACAATTATCATGAACAAGGAAATATAATAATAATGCTTTTATTATTGCCTCTAGGGCATATTTCCAACAGTCTCCCACTTGCACTAGAGTCAATAATCTAGTTACATTGTGATGAATCGAACACCCATGGAATTCTGGTGTTGATCATGTTTTGCTCTAGGGAGAGGTTTAGTCAACGGATCTGCTACATTCAGGTCCGTATGTACTTTACAAATATCTATGTCTCCATCTTGAACATTTTCACGAATGGAGTTGAAGCGACGCTTGATGTGCCTTGTCTTCTCGTGAAACCTGGGCTCCTTGGCAAGAGCAATAGCTCCAGTGTTGTCACAGAAGAGCTTGATCGGCCCCGACGCATTGGGTATGACTCCTAGGTCGGTGATGAACTCCTTCACCCAAATTGCTTCATGCGCTGCCTCCGAGGCTGCCATGTACTCCGCTTCACATGTAGATCCCGCCACGACGCTCTGCTTGCAACTACACCAGCTTACTGCCCCACCATTCAAAATATACACGTATCCGGTTTGTGACTTAGAGTCATCCAGATCTGTGTTGAAGCTAGCGTCGACGTAACCCTTTACGACGAGCTCTTCGTCACCTCCATAGACGAGAAACATTTCCTTAGTCCTTTTCAGGTACTTCAGGATATTCTTGACCGTTGTCCAGTGTTCCTTGCCGGGATTACTTTGGTACCTTCCTACCAAACTTACAGCAAGGTTTACATCAGGTCTGGTACACAGCATGGCATACATAATAGAACCTATGGCTGAGGCATAGGGGATGACACTCATCTCTTCTATATCTTCTGCCGTGGTCGGACATTGAGCTGAGCTCAATTTCACACCTTGCAACACAGGCAAGAACCCCTTCTTAGACTGATCCATATTGAACTTCTTCAATATCTTATCAAGGTATGTGCTTTGTGAAAGACCTATGAGGCGTCTTGATCTATCTCTATAGATCTTGATGCCTAATATATATGCAGCTTCTCCAAGGTCCTTCATTGAAAAACTCTTATTCAAGTAGGCCTTAATGCTGTCCAAAAGCTCTATATCATTTCCCATCAAAAGTATGTCATCTACATATAATATGAGAAATGCTACAGAGCTCCCACTCACTTTCTTGTAAACACAGGCTTCTCCATAAGTCTGTGTAAACCCAAACGCTTTGATCATCTCATCAAAGCGAATGTTCCAACTCCGAGATGCTTGCACCAGCCCATAAATCGAGCGTTGGAGCTTGCACACCTTGTCAGCATTCTTAGGATCGACAAAACCTTCCGGCTGCATCATATACAATTCTTCCTTAAGGAAACCATTAAGGAATGTCGTTTTGACGTCCATTTGCCATATCTCATAATCATAGAATGCGGCAATTGCTAACATGATTCGGACGGACTTTAGCTTCGCTACCGGTGAGAAAGTCTCATCGTAGTCAACCCCTTGAACTTGTCGATAACCCTTAGCAACAAGCCGAGCTTTATAGATGGTCACATTACCATCCGCGTCTGTCTTCTTCTTAAAGATCCATTTATTTTCTATGGATCGCCGCTCAACGGGCAAGTCAGTCAAAGTCCATACTTCGTTTTCATACATGGATCCTATCTCGGATTCATGGCTTCTAGCCATTTGTCGGAATCCGGGCCCGCCATCGCTTCTTCATAGTTCGAAGGTTCACCGTTGTCTAACAACATGATTTCCAAGACAGGGTTGCCGTACCACTCTGGTGCGGAACGTGTCCTTGTGGACCTTCAAATTTCAGTAGGAGCTTGATCAGAAGTATCTTGATCATCATCATTAACTTCCTCTCTAGTCGGTGCAGGCACCTCAGGAACATTTTCTTGAGTTGCGTCATTTTCCGGTTCAAGAGGTAATACTTCATCAAGTTCTACTTTCCTCCCACTTACTTCTTTCGAGAGAAACTCTTTCTCTAGAAAGGATCCATTCTTGGCAACAAAGATCTTGCCTTCGGATCTGAGGTAGAAGGTATACCCAATAGTTTCTTTAGGGTATCCTATGAAGACGCATTTCTCCGACATGGGTTCGAGCTTTTCAGGTTGAAGTTTCTTGACATAAGCATCGCATCCCCAAACTTTTAGAAACGACAGCTTAGGTTTCTTCCCAAACCATAATTCATACGGTGTCGTCTCAACGGATTTCGACGGAGCCCTATTTAAAGTGAATGCGGCAGTCTCTAAAGCATACCCCCAAAAAGATAGCGGTAAATCGGCAAGAGACATCATAGATCGCACCATATCTAATAGAGTGCGATTAAGACGTTCGGACACACCATTACACTGAGGTGTTCCAGGCGGCGTGAGCTGTAAAACTATTCCACATTTTCTTAAGTGTGTGCCAAACTCATGACTCAAGTATTCTCCTCCACGATCTGATCGCAGGAACTTGATTTTCCTGTCACGTTGATTCTCAACCTCACTCTGAAATTCCTTGAACTTTTCAAAGGTCTCAGACTTGTGTTTCATTAAGTAGACATACCCATATCTACTCAAGTCATCAGTGAGGGTGAGAACATAATGATAGCCACCGCGAGCCTCAACACTCATTGGACCGCACACATCAGTATGTATGATTTCTAATAAGTTGGTTGCTCGCTCCATTGTTCCTGAGAACGGAGTCTTGGTCATTTTACCCATGAGGCATGGTTCGCATGTCTCAAATGATTCGTAATCAAGATACTCTAAAAGTCCATCGGCATGGAGCTTCTTCATGCGTTTGACACCTATGTGACCAAGGCGGCAGTGCCACAAGTATGTGGGACTATCATTATCAATCTTACATCTTTTGGTACTCACACTATGAACATGTGTAGCATTACGCTCGAGATTCATTAAGAATAAACCATTCACCATCGGAGCATGACCATAAAACATATCTCTCATATAAATAGAACAACCATTATTCTCGGATTTAAATGAGTAGCCATCTCGAATTAAACGAGATCCTGATACAATGTTCATGCTCAAACTTGGCACCAAATAACAATTATTGAGGTTCAAAACTAATCCCGTAGGTAAATGTAGAGGTAGCGTGCCGACGGCGATCACATCGACCTTGGAACCATTCCCGACGCGCATCGTCACCTCGTCCTTCGCCAGTCTCCGCTTATTCGCAGCTCCTGTTTTGAGTTACAAATGTGAGCAACCGCACCGGTATCAAATACCCAGGAGCTACTACGAGTATTGGTAAGGTACACATCAATTACATGTATATCACATATACCTTTCGTTTTGCCGGCCTTCTTGTCCACTAAGTATTTGGCGCAGTTCCGCTTCCAGTGACCACTTTCGTTGCAATAAAAGCACTCAGTCTCGGGCTTGGGTCCATTCTTTGGCTTCTTCCCGGCAGCTTGCTTGCCGGGTGCGGCAACTCCCTTGCCGTCCTTCTTGAAGGCTTTCTTACCCTTGCCCTTCTTGAACTTAGTGGTTTTATTCACCATCAACACTTGATGTTCCTTTTTGACTTCTACCTCTGCTGATTTTAGCATTGCAAATACTTCAGGAATGGTCTTTTCCATCCCCTGCATATTGAAGTTCATCGCAAAGCTCTTGTAGCTCGGTGGAAGCGATTGAAGGATTCTGTCAATGACCGCGTCATCCGTGAGATTAACTCCCAGCTGAGTCAAGCGGTTATGCAACCCAGACATAGTGAGTATGTGCTCACTGACAGAACTGTTTTCCTCCATCTTACAGCTGAAGAACTTGTCGGAGACTTGATATCTCTCGACCCGGGCATGAGCTTGGAAAACCATTTTCAGCTCTTCGAACATCTCATATGCTCCGTGTCTCTCAAAATGCTTTTGGAGTCCCGGCTCTAAGATGTAAAGCATGCCACACTGAACAAGGGAGTAGTCATCGGTACGTGCCTGCCAAGCGTTCATAACGTCTTGTTCTGCAGGGAGAACAGGTGCATCACCTAGCGGTGCTTGTAGGACATAATCTTTCTTGGCAGCTATGAGGATGATCCTCAGGTTCCGGACCCAGTCCGTGTAGTTGCTGCCATCGTCTTTCAGCTTGGTTTTCTCTAGGAACGCGTTGAAGTTGAGGACTACGTTGGCCATTTGATCTACAAGACATATTGTAAAATATTTAGACTAAGTTCATGATAATTAAGTTCGTCTAATCAAATTATAATGAACTCCCACTCAGATAGACATCCCTCCAGTCATCTAAGTATAACATGATCCGAGTTAACTAGGCCGTGTCCGATCATCACGTGAGACGGACTAGTCAACATCGGTGAACATCTTCATGTTGATCGTATATTCTATACGACTCATGCTCGACCTTTCGGTCTTCTGTGTTCCGAGGCCATGTCTATACATGCTAGGCTCGTCAAGTCAACCTAAGTGTTTGCATGTGTAAATCTGTTTTACACCCGTTGTATGTGAACGTTAGAATCTATCACACCCGATCATCACGTGGTGCTTCGAAACAACGAACTGTCGCAATGGTGCACAGTTAGGGGGAACACTTTCTTGAAATTATTATGAGGGATCATCTTATTTACTACCGTCGTTCTAAGTAAAAAAGATGCAAAAACATGATAAATATCACATGCAATCAAATAATAATAGTGACATGATATGGCCAATATCACATAGCTCCTTTGATCTCCATCTTGGGGCTCCATGATCATCTTTTCACCGGAATGACACCATGATCTCCATCATCATGATCTCCATCATCGTGTCTCCATGAAGTTGCTCGCCAACTATTACTTCTACTACTATGGCTAACGCGTTTAGCAATAAAGACAACTCCTATGGCTCCTGCCGGTTGTCATACTCATCGACATGCAAGTCGTGATTCCTATTACAATAGCATGAACATCTCATACATCACATATATATCATTCATCATTCATCACAACTTTGGCCATATCATATCACAAAGCACTTGCTGCAAAAACAAGTTAGACGTCCTCTAATTGTTGTTGCAAGTTTTACGTGGCTGAAGTAGGGTTCTAGCAAGAACGTTTTCTTACCTACGTGAAAGCCACAACGTGATTTGTCAACTTCTATTTACCCTTCATAAGGACCCTTTTCATCGAATCCGCTCCAACTAAAGTGGGAGAGACAGACACCCGCCAGCCACCTTTATGCAACTTGTGCATGTTAGTCGGTGGAACCGGTCTCACGTAAGCATACGTGTAAGGTTGGTCCGGGCCGCTTCATCCCACAATACCGTTGAAGCAAGATAAGACTAGTAGCGGCAAGAAAGTTGACAACATCAACGCCCACAACAAATTGTGTTCTACTCGTGCAAGAGAACTACGCATAGACCTAGCTCTGATACCACTGTTGGGGAACGTTGCAGAAAACAAAAAATTTCCTACAGTTTCACCAAGATCCATCTAGGAGTTCATCTAGCAACGAGTGATTGGATTGCATCTATGTACCTTTGTAGATCACGCGCGGAAGCGTTCAAAGAACGGGGATGAGGAAGGCGTACTCGACGTGATCCAAATCACCGGAGATCCTAGCGCCGAACGAACTGCACCTCCGCGTTCAACACACGTACGGTCAGCGTAACGTCTCCTTGTTCTTGATCTAGAAAGAGGGAAGGAGAGGTTGAGGAAGATGGCTCCAGCAGCAGCACGACGGCGTGGTGGTGATGGAGCTGCAGTACTCCGGCAAGGCTTCGCCAAGCACTATGGAAGAGGAGGAGGTGTTGGAGAGGGAGAGGGAGGCACCAAACATGTGTCATGAGAGGCCCTCCTTCCCCACTATATATAGGGAGTCCAAGGGGGGGCGCCGGCCCTAGGAGATCCAATCTCCTAGGGGGTGCGGCCAAGGGAGGAATCCCTCCTCCCCAAGGCACCTAGGAGGTGCCTTCCCCCTTTGGGACTCTTCCCTTCCTTGAACCCTAGGCGCATGGGCCTCTTGGGGCTGGTGCCCTTGGCCCATATAGGCTAAGGCGCACCCCCTACAGCCCATGTGGCCCCCGGGGCAGGTGGCCCCACCCGGTGGACCCCCGGGACCCTTCCGGTGGTCCCGGTACAATACCGGTGACCCCGAAACTTGTCCCGATGCCCGAAATAGCACTTCCTATATATAATTCTTTACCTCCGGACCATTCCGGAACTCCTCGTGACGTCCAGGATCTCATCCGGGACTCCGAACAACATTCGGGTTACTGCATATACATATCCCTACAACCCTAGCGTCACCGAACCTTAAGTGTGTAGACCCTACGGGTTCGGGAGACATGTAGACATGACCGAGATGACTCTCCGGCCAATAACCAACAGCGGGATCTGGATACCCATGTTGGCTCCCACATGCTCCTCGATGATCTCATCGGATGAACCACGATGTCGAGGATTCAATCAATCCCGCATACAATTCCCTTCGTCAATCGGTATGTTACTTGCCCGAGATCCGATCGTCGGTATCCCAATACCTCGTTCAATCTCGTTACCGGCAAGTCACTTTACTCGTACCGTAATGCATGATCCCGTGACCAGACACTTGGTCACTTTGAGCTCATTATGATGATGCATTACCGAGTGGGCCCAGTGATACCTCTCCATCATACGGAGTGACAGATCCCAGTCTTGATCCATGTCAACCCAACAAACACTTTCGGAGTTCGGAGATACCCGTAGTATACCTTTATAGTCACCCAGTTACGTTGTGACGTTTGGTACACCCAAAGCACTCCTACGGTATCCGGGAGTTACACGATCTCATGGTCTAAGGAAAGATACTTGACATTGGAAAACTCTAGCAAACGAACTATACGATCTTGTGCTATGTTTAGGATTGGGTCTTGTCCATCACATCATTCTCCTAATGATGTGATCTCGTTATCAATGACATCCAATGTCCATAGTCAGGAAACCATGACTATCTGTTGATCAACGAGCTAGTCAACTAGAGGCTTACTAGGGACATGTTGGTGTCTATATTCACACATGTATTACGATTTCCGGATAACACAATTATAGCATGAATAAAGACAATTATCATGAACAAGGAAATATAATAATAACACTTTTATTATTGCCTCTAATTGTCTCCAACATAAACATAAGCATTGAAGTCGTCTTGCTTAAACATAAAGTTATCAAACTCATCCAAGCATTGACTAGCAATTTTAGTAGGAGGGACTTCAGCTTTATCATATCTATAGAGAGAATTTATCTTTACTACTTGTGTCGGGATATCGGGATCAGGAGGTTCTTCAGTAAATAAAGAATTGAGATCATATGTTTCTTCAACATGCGGTATATTAAGACCATGTATTTCTTCAATAGGAGGTAAATTCTTAACATCTTCAGCTTTAATACCTTTTTCTTTCATAGATTTCTTTGCCTCTTGCATATCTTCGGGACTGAGGAATAGAACACCTCTCTTCTTCGGAGTTGGTTTAAGAATAGGCTCGGTAATTGGAGCAGGAGTTGGCTCAGGAGCTGGCTCAGGAGGTGCCCAATTATTTTCATTTGTCAACATATTATTCAATAGAATTTCAGCTTCATCCGGTGTTCTTTCCCTGAAAAGAGAACCAGCACAACTATCCAGGTAATCTCTCAAAGAATCGGTTAGTCCATTATAAAAGATATCAAGTATTTCAGGTTTCTTAAGAGGATGATCAGGCAAAGCATTAAGTAACTTGAGAAGCCTCCCCCAAGCTTGTGGTAGACTCTCTTCTTTAATTTGCACGAAGTTGTATATTTCCCTCAAAGCAGCTTGTTTCTTATGAGCAGGGAAATATTTAGCAGAGAAGTAATAAATCATATCCTGGGGACTACGCACACAACCAGGATCAAGAGAATTAAACCATATCTTAGCATCACCCTTTAATGAGAACGGAAATATTTTGAGTATATAGAAGTAACGCGATCTCTCGTCATTAGTGAACAGGGCAGCTATATCATTTAACTTAGTAAGATGTGCCACAACAGTTTCAGATTCATAGCCATAAAACGGATCAGATTCCACCAAAGTAATTATATCAGGATCAATATAGAATTCATAATCCTTATCAGGAACACATATAGGTGCAATAGCAAAAGCAGGGTCAGGTTTCATTTTATCTCTAAGTGATTCTTTGTTCCATTTAACTAATAACCTCTTAAGCTCATATCTATCTTTGCAAGCTAAAATAGCGGCAGAAGATTCCATATCAAAAAGATAGCCCTCAGGGATAACAGTCATATTTTCATCATCACTATCATCATTGTATTCAGATTCAATAGTTTCTTTTTCTCTAGCCCTAGCAATTTGTTCATCAAGAAATTCACCAAGGGGCATAGTAGTATCAGGCATAGAAGCAGTTTCATCATAAGTATCATGCATAGCAGAAGTGGCATCATCAATAACATGCGACATATCAGAACGAATAGCAGAAGCAGGTGTAGGTGTCGCAAACTTACTCATAACAGAAGGTGAATCAAGTGCAGAGCTAGATGGCAGTTCCTTACCTCCCCTCGTAATTGAGGGATAGATCCTGGTTTTTGGATCTCTCAAGTTCTTCATAGTGATAAGCAGATATAAATCCCAAGTGACTCAAAGAATAGAGCTATGCTCCCCGGCAACGGCACCAGAAATTGGTCTTGATAACCCACAAGTATAGGGGATCGCAACAGCTTTCGGGGTAGAGTATTCAACCCAAATTTATTGATTCGACACAAGGGGAGCCAAAGAATATTCTCAAGTATTAGCAGCTGAGTTGTCAATTCAACCACACCTGGAAACTTAGTATCTGCAGCAAAGTGTTTAGTAGCAAAGTAATATGATAGTGGCGGTAGCGGCAACAAAAGTAATGTTTTTGGTATTTTGTAGTGATTGTAATAGTAGCAGCGGGAAAGTAAATAAGCGTAAACCAGTATATGGAAAACTCGTAGGCACCGGATCAGTGATGGATAATTATGCCGGATGCGGTTCATCATGTAACAGTCATAACATAGGGTGACACAGAACTAGCTCCAATTCATCAATGTAATGTAGGCATGTATTTCGTATATAGTCATACGTGCTTATGGAAAAGAACTTGCATGACATCTTTTGTCCTACCCTCCTGTGGCAGCGGGGTCCTATTGGAAACAAAGGGATATTAAGGCCTCCTTTTAATAGAGAACCGGAACAAAGCATTAGCACATAGTGAATACATGAACTCCTCAAACTAAGGTCATCACCGAGAGTGGTCCCGATTATTGTCACTTCAGGGTTGCCGGATCATAACACATAGTAGGTGACTATAGACTTGCAAGATAGGATCAAGAACTCACATATATTCATGAAAACATAATAGGTTCAGATATGAAATCATGGCACTTGGGCCCTAGTGACAAGCATTAAGCATAGCAAAGTCATAGCAACATCAATCTCAGAACATAGTGGATACTAGGGATCAAACCCTAACAAAACTAACTCGATTACATGATAAATCTCATCCAACCCGTCACCGTCCAGCAAGCCTATGATGGAATTACTCACGCACGGCGGTGAGCATCATGAAATTGGTGATGGAGGATGGTTGATGATGACGATAGCGACGAATCCCCCTCTCCGGAGCCCCGAACGGACTCCAGATCAGCCCTCCCGAGAGGTTTTAGGGCTTGGCGGCGGCTCCGTATCGTAAAACGCGATGATTTCTTCTCTCTCATTTTTTTTCTCTCCGAAAGCAAATATATAGAGTTGGAGTTGGCGTCGGAGGGCATCCAGGGGGCCCACGAGGTAGGGGGCGCGCCCTAGAGGGGGGGGGGCCCACCCTCGTGGACAGGGTGTGGGCCCCTGGTCTTCATCTTTGGCAAGGATTTTTTATTATTTTTTCTAAGATGTTCCGTGGAGTTTCAGGTCATTCCGAGAATATTTGTTTTCTGCACATAAAACAACACCATGGCAATTCTGCTGAAAACAGCGTCAGTCCGGGTTAGTTCCATTCAAATCTTACAAGTTAGAGTCCAAAACAAGGGCAAATGTGTTTGGAAAAGTAGATACGACGGAGACGTATCATGGAGCATTGTGGTTGGACTACGGAAGAAGAAGAGGACTATGAACCCAAGGGAAAGGAGGAGACGAGCTCAGAAGAAGATGAAGCCCCATTACCTCAACCTGGGGACATGAATGTGGAGTTCAAAAAGTCAAGCCTCACGGATAGAGTGAAGAAACCTAAGATCAAGTTTATCCCTTTTCTCCTCTTGCAGGAAAACAAGCAGGAATTATGCAAAAAGATACTGAGCCTGGAGCAGGAGATCGATGACCTAAGGGGCCAAAATTCTGTCCTCAAGCGCAAATTAAGGAAGAAGTCTACGCCATCAACAAAACCATCACCTTCTTCACCAACAAAGAAGAACTAAGTATCTGGTATGGGCACTCCCCTTGGCAAGTGCCAAGCTTGGGGGAGTGCCCCGGTATCGTATCACCATCACTTTTATCTTTACCGTTTTTCTTAGTTCGATCCTTTTAGTAATATTTTGATCTAGTAGAATAAAGTTTTAGTATGATCTAGTTGTGAGTTTTGCTTTATGATCCCTCTATGTAATCGAGTACGTGAGCTATATAATAAAGATTAGTGTTGAGTCAAGGGCTTGATTATTTTGCTATGATCTTGAGGGAGTTAAATAAAATAAAAGAGAAGAAATAAAAAGAAACAAAGAGATCATATGGATCTTATGGAAAGTAATGAGCTCACATATAAAGAGTATGATGAATAAAAGTTGTTGAGAGTTGACAAACATAGTTTTGGTCATCGTTGCAATTAATAGGAAGTAATAAAGAAAGAGAGGTTCACATATAAATATACTATCTTGGACATCTTTTATGATTGTGAGTACTCATTAAAGTATGACATGCTAAGAGTTGACGTTGGACAAGGAAGACAACGTAATGGGTTATGTTCTCTTTCATCTGAGATAAATTATATTTTCATGGATCATCCAACATGTTGAGCTTGCCTTTCCCTCTCATGCTAGCCAATTTCTTTGCACCAAGTAGAGATACTACTTGTGCTTCCAAATATCCCTAAACCCAGTTTTGCCATGAGAGTCCACCATATCTATCTATGGATTGAGTAAGATCCTTCAAGTAAGTTTTCATCGGTGCAAGCAATAAAAATTGCTCTCTAAATATGTATGACTTATTAGTGCGGAGAAAATAAGATTTATACGATCTTGTGATATGGAAGAAATAAAAGCGACGGACTGCATAATAAAGGTCCATATCACAAGTGGCAATATAAAGTGACGTTCTTTTGCATTAAGATTTCATGCATCCAACCATAAAACGCATGACAACCTCTGCTTCCCTCTGCGAAGGTCCTATCTTTTACTTTTATATTCTACCTTACATAAGAGTCATGGTGATCTTCACCTTTCATTTTTACATTTTATCCTTTGGCAAGCACAATGTGTTGGAGAGATCCTGATATATATAGCTAATTGGATGTGAGTCTTCATGAACTATTATTATTGACATTACCCTTGAGGTTAAACGTTGGGAGGCAAAACTATAAGCCCCTATCTTTCTTTGTGTCCGGTTAAGACTTCATACCCATAAATATTGCGTGAGTGTTAGCAATTGTGAAAGACTAAAAGATGTTTGAGTATGTGGACTTGCTGAAAAGCTCTTATATTGACTCTTTCCTATGTTATGATAAATTGCAATTGCCTCAATGACTGAGATTAGAGTTTGTTGGTTCTCAATGAAGTTTATGATTCATACTTGAAATTGTGATTGAATTGTTACTTTAGCATAAGAGATCATATGACAATATATATATATATTGCTGTTCTAAGAATGATCATGATGCCCTCATGTCCGTATTTTATTTTTATCGACACCTCCATCTCTAAAACATGTGGACATATTTTTCGATTTCGGCTTTCGCTTGAGGACAAGCGAGGTCTAAGCTTGGGGGAGTTGATACGTCCATTTTGCATCATGCTTTTATATCGATATTTATTGCATTATGGGCTGTTATTACACATTATGTCACAATACTTATGCCTATTCTGTCTTATTTTACAAGGTTTACATAAAGAGGGAGAATGCCAGCAGCTGGGATTCTGGGCTGGAAAAGGAGCAAATATTAGAGACCTATTCTGCATAGCTCCAAAAGTCCTGAAACTTCACGGAAGCTATTTCCAGAATATATAAAAAATACTGAGCACAAGAAGTTCCAGAGGGAGGCCACACCCTGGCCACGAGGGTGGGGGCGCGCCCTACCCCCTGGGCGCGCCCCCTGCCTCGTGGGCCCCCTGGTGGCCCTCCGATGCCCATCTTCTGCTATATGGAGTCTTTCATCGAGGAAAAAATCATAAGCAAGCTTTCGGGACGAGACTCCGCCGCCACGAGGCGGAACCAATCTAGGGCTCTGGCGGAGCTATTCTGCCGGGGAAACTTCCCTCCGAGAGGGGGAAATCATCACCATCATCATCACCAATGATCCTCTCATCGGGAGGGGGTCAATCTCCATCAACATCTTCACCAGCACCATCTCATCTCAAACCCTAGTTCATCTCTTATATCCAATCTTTGTATCCAAACCTCAGATTGGTACCTGTGGGTTGCTAGTAGTGTTGATTACTCCTTGTAGTTGATGCTAGTTGGTTTACTTGGTGGAAGATTATATGTTCAGATCCATTATGCATATTAATACCCCTCTGATAATGAACATGAATATGCTTTGTGAGTAGTTATACGTTTGTTCCTGAGGACATGGGAGAAGTCTTGCTATTAGTAGTCATGTGAATTTGGTATTCGTTCGATATTTTGATGAGATGTATGTTGTCATCCCTCTAGTGGTGTCATGTGAACGTCGACTACATGACACTTCACCATTGTTTGGGCCTAGAGGGAGGCATTGGGAAGTAATAAGTAGATGATGGGTTGCTAGAGTGACAGAAGCTTAAACCCTAGTTTATGCGTTGCTTCGTAAGGGGCTGATTTGGATCCATATGTTTCATGCTATGGTTAGGTTTACCTTAATACTTCTATTGTAGTTGAGGATGCTTGCAATAGGGGTTAATCATAAGTGGGATGCTTGTCCAAGTAAGGACAGCACCCAAGCACCGGTCCACCCACATATCAGATTATCAAAGTACCGAACATGAATCATATGAACGTCATGAAAACTAGCTTGACGATAATACCCATGTGTCCTCGAGAGCGCTTTCCTTCATATAAGAGTTTGTCTAGGCTTGTCCTTTGCTATAAAAAGGATTGGGCCATCTTGCTGCATCTTATTTACTTTTATTACTTGCTACTCGTTACCAATTACCATATCACAAAACTATCTGTTACCGATAATTTCAGTGCTTGCAGAGAATACCTTGCTGAAAACCGCTTATCATTTCCTTCTGCTCCTCGTTGGGTTCGACACTCTTACTTATCGAAAGGACTACGATAGATCCCCTATACTTGTGGGTCACAGACACTTCCTGAACCAACTCCTAAGCCAACTCCGAAGAAAAGGGGTATTCTATTTCTCAGTCTGGAGATATGCAAGAGGCAAAGAAATATGTGAAATAAAATGGTATAAAAGCTGAATATGTTAAGAATTTACCGCCTGTTGAAGAAATACATGGTCTTAATTCATCACCTATTGAAGAAACACACGGTCTCGATAACCCGACACAGGTAGTAAAGGTAAATTCTCTCTATAGATATGATAAAGCTGAAATCCCTCCTACTAAGTTTGCTAGCCAATGTTTGGATGAATTTGATAACTTTATGGTTAAGCAAGAAGATTTTAATGCTTATGTTGGCAGACAATTGAAACATAATGCTTATATGATTGAACACTTGAGTGATTATATGGCTAGTGTTAAAGGTGAACTTAAACTTATTAGTAAACATGCTTCTATAGTTACCACTCAAGTAGAACAAGTACTTAAAGCTCAGAATGATTTGCTCAACGAATTGAATAGTAAAAATAATGACTTTGTTGTTAGAGTTGCAACTAGAGGAGGTAAAGTGACGCAGGAACCTTTATATCCTGAGGGCCACCCTAAGAGAATTGAGCAGGATTCTTAGAGAAATAACGTTAATGCACCTAGTCCTTCTAAGAGGAAGAAAAAGAAAAATGATAGGACTTTGCATGCTTCTAGTGAACCTGTTGTAGACACACTTGAGAATCCTAATGATATTTCTATCTCTGATGTTGAAACACAATCTGGTAATGAACATGAACCTAGTGATAATGTTAATGATGATGTTCATGTTGATGCTCAACCTAGCAATAATAATGATGTAGAAATTGAACCTGCTGTTGATCTTGATAACCCACAATCAAAAAAACAACGTTATGATAAGAGAGACTTTGTTGCTAGGAAGCACGATAAAGAAAGAGAACCATGGGTTCAGAAACCCATGCCTTTTCCTCCTAAACCATCCAAGAAAAAGGATGATGAGGATTTTGAGCGCTTTGCTGAAATGATTAGACCTATCTTTTTGCGTATGCGTTTGACTGATATGCTTAAAATGAATCCTTATGCTAAATATATGAAAGATATCGTTACTAATAAAAGAAAGATACCGGAAGCTGAAATTTCCACCATGCTTGCTAATTATACTTTTGAGGGTGGAATACCAAAGAAACTTGGAGATCCAGGAGTACCAACTATACCATGCTCCATTAAAATAAACTATGTTAAAACTGTTTTATGTGATCTTGGAGCCAATGTTAGTGTTATGCCTATCTCTTTATATCGTAGACTTAATTTGAATAAGTTGACACCGATAGTATGTCTATTTGTGAGGATGTGCCTGTTCTGGTTGCAAACATTACTATTTTAACAGACTTTGCTATTCTTGATATTCTGAAGATGTTAAGAATTTACCTCCTATTGAAGAAATACATGGTCTTAATATACCGCCTGTTGAAGAAACATATGATCTCAATTCTTTATTTACTGAAGAACCTCCTGATCCCGATATCCCGACACAGGTAGTAAAGGTAAATTCTCTCTATAGATATGATAAAGCTGAAGTCCCTCCTACTAAAATTGCTAGTCAGTGCTTGGATGAGTTTGATAACTTTATGTTTAAGCAAGACGACTTCAATGCTTATGTTGGTAGACAATTAAAAGAAAATGCTTATATGATTAGACACTTGGGTGATTATATGGCTAATATTAAAGGTGAACTTAAACTTGTTAGCAAACATGCTTCTATGGTTACCACTCAAGAAGAACAAGTACTTAAGGCTCAGAAAGAAGTGCTTGATGAAATGAATAGTAAGAAAAATGATTATGCTGTTAGAGTGGCTACTAGAACTGGTAGAATGACTCGGGAACCTTTGTATCCTGAAGGCCACCCTAAGAGAATCGAGCAAGATTCTCAAAGAAATAATATTGATGTTCCTAGTTCTTCTAAAAATAAGAAGAAGAAAAATGATAGAACTGTGCAAACTTCTAGTGAACCTATTGCTGAACCACCTGATAATCCAAATGATATATCTATGTCTGATGCTGAAACACAATCTGGTAATGAACATGAACCTAATGAAAATATTAATAATGATGTTCATGATGATGCTCAACCTAGTAATGACAATGATGTAGAAACTGAACCTGCTGTTGATCTTGATAACCCACAACCAAAGAATCAACGTTATGATAAAAGAGACTTTGTTGCTAGGAAACATGGTAAAGAAAGGGAACCTTGGGTTCAGAAACCCATGTCTTTTCCTCCAAAACCATCCAAGAAAAAGGATGATGCGGATTTTGAGAGCTTTGCTGAAATGATTAGACCTATCCTTTTGCGTATGCGTTCGACTGATATGCTTAAAATGAATCCTTATGCTAAATATATGAAAGATATCGTCACTAATAAAAGAAAGATACCGGAAGCTGAAATTTTCACCATGCTTGTTAATTATACTTTTGAGGGTGGAATACCAAAGAAACTTGGAGATCCAGGAGTACCAACTATACCATGCTCCATTAAAAGAAACTATGTTAAAGGTATTTTATGTGATCTTGGAGCCGGTGTTAGTGTTATGCCTCTCTCTTTACATCATAGACTTGATTTGAATAAGTTGACACCTACTGAAATATCTTTGCAAATGGCTGACAAATCAACTGCTATACCTGTCGGTACTTGTGAGGATGTGCCTGTTGTGGTTGCAAATGTTACTATTTTAACGGACTTTGTTATTCTTGATATTCCTGAGGACGATAGTATGTCTATTATTCTTGGAAGACCCTTTTTGAATACTGCAGGTGTTGTTATTGATTGCACCAAAGGAAACGTCACTTTTTATTTTAATGGTAATGAGCATACGGTACACTTTCCGAGGAAACAACCTCAAGTCCACAGTATCAATTCTATTGGAAACATTTCAACAATTACTATTGGAGGTTTTTAATTTCCTCCTCCTACTGTCAAAAAGAAATATGATATTCTTATTGTTGGGGACATGCATATCCCCGTTGAGGTAACCTAGTGTTATTCGAAAATTCTCCGGTTTCATGTTATTCGAAATGAGTTTGTTAACAAGACCTGATCAACCTTGTTAGTGGGTTCCTTTTGACGAGCTTGAGATGGATGAAGTTAGAAAACACAATTCTCCGTACCCTATTTTTACTTTCTGTTATTTATATTAAATAAAGAAAAAAATTGTAATTTCTGTCTATTTTCTGAATTATCCGTGCAATAAAAAATACCCCAAAAATAAAAGTTCTCCAAATGCCCTGAAATTTAAATATGATTTTTTTCTAGAATATTTGAGAATATCTGGCACTGAAAACATAGCAGGGGGAGCAGCCACGTGCCCTCAAGGGTGGAGGGCGCGTCCTACCCCCTGGGCGCACCCCCCTGCCTCGTCGACCCCACATGGGTCCCCTCCACTTATTCCAGCCACCACACACTCCTTCTTCCTCCTAAAAAAATCACCAACCAGCTCAAACCCGAGTTCTAGCTCATCTTGCTACCATTTTAGATCTCCTTGCTCAAAGCTCCATTCACAAAACCGCTATGGGGGATTGTTCTTTCGTATGTGACTCCTCCAATGGTACAATTAGTTTTGTTCTAGTGCTTTATTTATTGCAATTTTTTGCTGCTTAGGTGACCCTGTTCTTGAGCTTGCATGTCAAATTTATGTGGTCAAAAGTAGTTTTAATGCATGGTATTGCCTCTAGGCACTTGTACGAGTAGTTGCTATCAATATTGTTGAGTTTGGTTCACTTTTATTTTAAGTTACTAAAATTTTCAGAAAAATATGAAGAGATTTTTGAGAGGCTCATTGAGCCGAAGCTCGAAGGATAAACAAAGTGGAGAGAACAAGAAGACCAAGTATAATCTCCCTCGCACCGCGGAGGTTCGGCCGTGTGAATGGCCTTGTGATGATTTCTTGAGAGTAGTCGGGATTTATGATGATTTCTATGAATTAGCTGAGAATGCAGGCCCCGCCGCCTTCTTCCACGACCAACGCGAACAGTATCTCTTACTCACCAATATCTTTGTGCAAAAATTTCATTTCCATGCTAGGAGCTCACCACCTGCGGGGGAATTTTATTTATATGATGAGCATAAGGAGATGTCACTTCGTGATTTTTGTCGGGTTTGTTTGATCCCTTTTGAGGACAGTGTAGTGGAACCACATCGTGATGATGTGGAAGGGTTTATTGATACAATTGATGTAAGGGAAATGAGGAAAGTTGTCGATGCAAGAATTACTAGCATACATTTTCCTGTTTTACGTTACTTTGCAATATTTGCTAGTAGATGCTTAATTGGTCACGAAAACTGTGGCAACCTTAGTGCCCCTGATATTGTTATTTTGTGCCATGCCTTGTTCTATGAAGACACATTTAGTATGGGCGCTATTGTTGCAAAGCGGTTAAATCTTAACCGTACTAAGGGCCCCATCTTGGGAGGCATCTTTGCCTCACGCCTCGCTGCACACTTTAACATACCTATTAGGCATTATGAGAAGGAAGAGAAGTTGATGCCTCCTGTTTTTCTAGACTATAAGAGTATGGGAGCACATGATTTTGTCGTTAAGAATAAGGAAAAGATGCTTAAGTACAAGCTGTTATTTGATAAAAATCACCCTGAGACTATTACTTTGCCTGCTCCTTCCTTGTTTGACCTATCTGCAGGCAAGTACCTTGTTCCGCCGGAGGCCATTCACGCCTACCGAAACCCCACACCAGCTACAAAGCCAAAGCTGGAACCACAATTTGATCCTCACTGGCAGTCTGTTCATCAGTGGAATCCGGAAGAGATCGCCAACCAGGGGCACTAGGGGGATCCTTCTCAGTACGACCCCAACTATAACTTTGGATATCCGCTAGACCAACCGTGCCCATAGACCAACTTAGGCCAAAAGCCTAAGCTTGGGGGAGTACGTACTTCTCACTGACATTACATTCCCGTTCACACACTCATGCTAGTTGTTGGTGCTCATAATTTTTCATTGTAATATCCATGCTAGTTTATTTCCCTTTTTATGCTTTCTTCTCGTGAGTTTGAAAAACCTTAAGAAAAACTAAAAAAATTAGTTGTATCTTTTAGTTAGTTTACTTTTCATGCTGTAGTAGTAGTAATTAAAAAGAAAACCCCCAAAAGATTTCTCGTTCTTCTTTTGTTTGTTGGGAGCTTTCCCTTGTAAATAGTTTTATTTCTTTTCTTGTTTTGGGGGGTCGAGAGAGAAGACCTTAATGCAAATGTTGAGTGGCTCTTATATGCATTATTTTTGATCTAACAAAGAGCCCATATTACCTTATCTTCTCTTTTGAATTGAATGCTTGCAGATTCCAGCTTAGTCAATGCACGTGCACTATTATTATTATCCACACTATTCGGTCGTACAAGTGAAAGGCAATAATGATGATTATATGATGAACTTATTGAGATGAGAAAAGCTAGTATGAACTTGACCTCTCTTATTGTAAATATGATTAGTTCATCGTTCCTGATTCAGCCTATTATGAAAGAAACATATTTGCAATGACAATTAGAGATTGTAGTTGCTTATGCCATGCTTAATTAGCTAGGAGCTTATAATGGTTTACCTTGCGTGCCAACATGCTATTAAAATGATTGTGATGTGGTATGATAGGGTGGTATCCTCTTTTGAACGATTCGAGTGGCTTAACTTGGCACATGTTCATGCATGTAGTTGAAACAAAATCAACATAGCCTCTACGATATTTATGTTCATGGTGCATTATATCCTACTCATGCTTGCATTCGGTGTTGATTAATTTTAATGCATGTTCATGACTGTTGTCGCTCTCTAGCTGGTCGCTTCCCAGACTTTTTCTAGCCTTCACTTGTACTAAGCGGGAATACTGCTTGTACATCCAATTCCATAAACCCTAAAGTTGTTCCATATGAGTCCACCATACCTACCTATATACGGTATCTACCTGCCGTTCCAAGTAAATTTGTATGTGCCAAAGTCTAAACCTTCAAATAAACATTCTGTTTTGTATGCTCGAATAGCTCATGTATCAACTAGGGCTGTCTGTATCTTCCATGCTAGGCGGGTTATTCTCAAGAGGAGTGGACTCCACTCCTCCTCACGAGAAAATGGTTGGTCACCGGGATGCCCAGTCCCATGCTTTATGCAAATCAAATCAAAATAACTGCAAACAAAACTCCCCTGGGACTCTTGTTTGTTAGAGGCACTCGTTGTTTCGAGCAAGCCATGGATTGATGCTTGTTGGTGGAGGGGGAGTATAAATTTTACCATCCTGTTTGGGAACCGCCTATAATGTGTGTAGCATGGAAGATATCGAGATCTCTTGGTTGTTATGTTGACAATGAAAGTATACCGCTCAAAATATTATTCATATCTATTTCAAAACCGAGCTCTGGCACCTCTACAAATCCCTGCTTCCCTCTGCGAAGGGCCTATCTATTTACTTTTATGTTGAGTCATCATCCTCTTATTAAAAAGCACCAGTTGGAGAGCATCGCTGTCATTTGCATCCATTACTGTTAGTTTATATTGAGTATGACTTGACTGGATCACTTTTACCATGAATTACAATGTCTAGTCAGTCCTTGATCTTTAAAGGTGCTCTGCATTTACGTTTTGCGGTCTCAGAAAGGGCTAGCGAGATACCATCTTGTCATATCATATCATGATTATTTTGAGAAAGTGTTGTCATCCGAGATTTATTATTATTGCTCGCTAGTTGATTATGTCATTGATATGAGTAAACATGAGACCTAAGTGTTATTATGAATATGGTTAGTTCATAATCTTTGTTGAAAACCCAAATGCTGACTTTACATATTTACAACAACAAGAGCAAACAGAGTTTGTAAAAGTTTTTCTTTATCACTTTCAGTTTATCAACTGAATTGCTTGAGTACAAGCAAAGGTTTAAGCTTGGGGGAGTTGATATGTCTCCGTCGTATCTACTTTTCCGAACAGTTTTACCCTTGTTTTGGACTCTAACTTGCATGTTTTGAATGGAACTTACCCGGACTCACTCTGTTTTCAGTAGAATTGCCATGGTGTTATTTTTGTGCAGAAATAAAAGTTCTTGGAATGATCTGAAAATCAACGGAGATTATTTTTGGAATATATACATACTGGAAGAAAGATCCACGTCAGGGGGGCCACACCCTGTCCACGAGGGTGGGGGGCGCACCCTACCCCATTGGGCGCGCCCCTTGCCTCATGGGCTCCCTGATGCTCCACCGACGTCGACCTTGACTCCATATGTTCACTTTTGGGGAGAAAAAAATTAGAAAGAAGGATTCATCGCGTTTTACGATATGGAGCCGCCGCCAAGCCCTAAACTCTCTCGGCAGGGTAAATCTGGAGTCTGTTCGAAGCTCCGGAGAGGGGAATCCGTCGCCATCGTCATCATCAACCTTCCTCCATCACCAATTTCATGTTCACCGCCGTGCGTGAGTAATTCCATCATAGGCTTGCTGGACGGTGATGGGTTGGATGAGATTTATCATGTAATCGAGTTAGTTTTGTTAGGGTTTGATCCCTAGTATCCACTATGTTCTGAGATTGATGTTGCTATGACTTTGCTATGCTTAATGCTTGTCGCTAGGGCCCGAGTGCCATGATTTCAGATCTGAACCTATTATGTTTTCATCAATATATGAGAGTTCTTGATCCTATCTTGCAAGTCTATAGTCACCTATTATGTGTTATGATCCGTTAACCCCAAAGTGACAATAATCGGGATACTTACCAGTGATGACCGTAGTTTGAGGAGTTCATGTATTCACTATGTGTTAATGCTTTGGTCCGGTACTCTATTAAAAGGAGGCCTTAATATCCCTTAGTTTCCAATAGGACCCCGCTGCCACGGGAGGGTAGGATAAAAGATGCCATGCAAGTTCTTTTCCATAAGCACGTATGACTATATTTGGAATACATGCCTACATTACATTGATGAACTGGAGCTAGTTCCATGTCACCCTAGGTTATGACTGTTACACGATCGATCGCATCCGGCATAATTCTCCATCACCGATCCAATGCCTATGAGCTTTTCCTATATTGTTCTTCGCTTATTTACTTTTCTGCTGCTACTATTACAATCACTACAAAACCCAGAAATATTACTTTTGCCACCGTTACCACTACTATCGTATTACTTTGCTACTAAACACTTTGCTGCAGATATTAAGTTTCCAGGTGTGGTTGAATTGACAACTCAGCTGCTAATACTTGAGAATATTCTTTGGCTCCCTTGTGTCGAATCAATAAATTTGGGTTGAATACTCTACCCTCGAAAACTGTTGCGATCCCCTATACTTGTGGGTTATCAGACCTCCAGACGGCCATGTATTACGCTCGCGCCTTCAAGCGGCGCGCGGTGGCCATGCAGTAGGCGCTACTGTCCCGGGACGCCCGCCAGCCTCCTCGGCAGCCGCCGCCACCAGCGCCAGCGCGCCCTGCCCGGCTCCAGCGGCGCCCAACGCCATGGTTGTGCCTCGCCTATTCCGTCGACTCACAACGGCCAAACAACTCGGGCGTCGTCGTCAGGGGCTATGCTACAACTGCGACGAGCCCTATGTGTCGGGCCACGTCTGCCCGTGGCTCTTCTACTTGGAAGTTGCGGACTACGTCGAGGAGGACACCATCGAGGGGCTCGATGCCTTGCCCGCCCCTGAGGCCGCGGATGTCGCACCGGCCCCCGCTCCTACGACTGCACTCGTCATCTCCCTCCGTGCCCTGGCGGGTATACATGTGGAGAAGACTATGCTGCTGCCAGGGACGATCCACGGCGAGCGCCTCCTGGTTCTGCTAGATATGGGCTCCACCCATAACTTTCTGCCCGCGTCGACCATGCGCCGCCTGGCGCTCCAGCCGACAGACGGGGAGCAACTCTGGGTCACCGTCGCTAACGGTGATCGCCTCCACTGTCATAGGATTGCGCGTCACGTCCCCATCGGCGTCGGCGACGAGCACTTCACCATCACGTGTGTCGGCATCAACTTGGGCTTCTTCGAATTCATCCTCGGCGTCGATTTTTTGTGGACTCTGGGTCCCATCCTCTGGGACTTCGACGCCATGACGATGGTCTTTTGGCTCCTGGGTCACCGCGTCCGGTGGAAGGGTGTGGGTGGCCCTTCCTCAGTGGCGCCCCACCCGCAGCTAACGGCGGCCACTGCCGAGCCCGAGCAGCTCTTGTTGGCTCGTCTCTTGCAGCAGCACAGTGACCTCTTCGACGAGCCCCAGGGTCTCCCGCCAGCCCGGGTCTATGACCACCGCATCCACCTGCTCCCTGGCATAGCTCTCATGGCGGTCCGTCCATACCGCTACCCCCAGCTGTAGAAGGACGAGCTGGAGCGGCAGTGCGCGGTCATGCTTGCCCTGGGCATCATCCGGATCTCAACCTCACCGTTCTCGGCGCTGGTCCTCCTTGTTCGTAAGGCGGACGGCACGTGGCGCTTCTGCGTCGACTATCGTGCTCTTAACGCCAGGACGCTCAAGGACAAATTTCCCATTCCGGTCATGGACGAACTCCTAGACGAGCTACATGGGGCATGCTTCTTCACCAAGCTCGACCTCCGTTAGGGATATCACCAGGTGTGGATGCACCCAGATGAGGTCGCGAAGACGGCCTTCCGCACCCATCACAGCCACTTCGAGTTCTTGCTGGTGCCCTTTGGCCTCTCCAATGCCCCGACGACATTTCAGGCTTTGATGAACGATGTCCTCCACCCCTACTTGCACTAGTTTGTGCTTGTTTTCTTTGATGACATTCTTATCTACAACTCATCATGGGCGGAGCACCTACAACACATGGCCATTGTCTTCAACGAGCTTCGAGCGCACCATCTACCCCTCAAGTGCTCGAAGTGCTCGTTCGGTATGACATCGGTCGCCTACGTTGGCCACGTCATCTCGGTGGAGGGTGTCGCCATGGATGGCGACAAGGTGGCGGCTGTCACGGTGTGGCCAACGCCACAGTCGCCGCGGGCCCTATGTGGCTTCCTCGGCTTCGCGGGCTACGACCGGAATTTCATCCGGGAGTTTAGCCTCATCGCGGCTCCACTCACGCGCCTGCTCCGTAGCGATGCCTTCTCGTGGGATACGGAGGCGACCGAGGCGTTAGCGACCCTCAAGCAGGCCCTCACTACGGGGCCGGTCCTCCAGATGCCTGACTTCGACAAGCTCTTCGTGGTGGACCGCGACACCTCGACCATGGGGTTTGGCGCCGTCCTACATTAGGGCGACGGGCCACTCGCATTCTTCAGCAGGCCCTTCGCCGTGCGCCACCATGAGCTTGCGGCTTACTAGCGGGAGCTCATCGGCTTGGTGCAGGCGGTGTGCCACTGGCGGTCGTATCTATGGGGGAAGTCGTTCCATATCCGCACGGACCACTACAGCCTCAAATTTTTGTTGGACCAGCGCCTCTCCACCGTTTCTATCTTCGGCTTCGACTTCACCGTTGAGTACCGTCGCGTTGTCTCGCCGCGACACCGACCTTGATACGGACACTGTCGACTCCACGGGGGAGGTCCTATGCATCTGCTCGGGACCCTCTTTCGCCTTCATCGACGACATCCGCCGAGCTACCGCTAGCACCATGGACGTGCAGCTCCTCCGTCAGCGCCTCGTGGATGGTGACCTGGACGAGCCGTGGCGGTTGGCCGACGGTCTACTTTTGCACGGGTGCCGGCTCTTCGTGATAGATCACGGTGACCTCCATCACTAGGCCCTACTCCTAACCCACTCGGCCAGCCACGCGGGCGTGCAGAAGACCCTACACCGTCTCCGGGCAGATTTCTACATCCCTGGCGATCATGCGTTGGTGCGGGACTGGATGCGGTCTTGCGTGATGTGCCAACGCAACAAGACAGAGACACCGCAACCGGCGGGGCTGCTACAACCCCTTGAGGTGCCCTCTTAGGTCTGGGCCGACATCTCCATGGACTTCATCAAGGGCCTCCCTAGGGTGGGCGGCAAGTCCGTCATCCTTATGGTGGTCGACCGCTTCTCCAAGTATGCACACTTCATCGCGCTCGGTCATCCCTACACCGCCACCTCCGTCACGCGGGCCTTCTTCGACAGCATCATCTGCCTCCATGGGTTTCCATCCTCAATCGTCAGCGACCGCGACCCGATGTTCACGGGACATGTCTGGCGCGATTCGTTTCAGCTGGCAGGCGTGAAGTTGTGCCTTAGTACGACATTCCACCCCAGACGAACGGCCAATCCGAGGTGGTCAACAAGGTGATTGCTATGTACTTACTATGACGCCCCCGATTTGACCATACACTAATCATACACGCAAATGTGTACGATCAAGATCAGGGACTCACGGGAAGATATCACAACACAACCTACAAATAAAATAAGTCATACAAGCATCATATTACAAGCCAGGGGCCTCGAGGGCTCGAATACAAGAGCTCGATCATAGATGAGCCAGCGGAAGCAACAATATCTGAGTACAGACATAAGTTAAACAAGTTTTCCTTGAGAAGGCTAGCACAAAAGTAGCAACGATCAAAAAGGCGAGGCCTCCTGCCTAGGACCTCCTAACTACTCCTGGTCGTCGTCAGCGGGCTGCACGTAGTAGTAGGCACCTCCATTGTAGTAGGAGTAGTCATCAACGGTGGCGTCTGGCTCCTGGACTCCATCGTCTGATCGCAGCAATCGGGTATAGGAAGGGGGAAAAGGGGGAACAAAGCAACCGTGAGTACTCATCCAAAGTACTCGCAAGCAAGGAGCTACACTACATATGTATGCATTGGTATCAAATGGAATAAGGCTATCATATGTGGACTGAACTGCAGAATGCCAGAATAAGAGGGGGGTAGCTAGTCCTATCGAAGACTACGCTTCTGGCCACCACTATCTTGCAGCATGTAGAAGAGAGCAGAAGGTAAGTCCACCAAGTAGCATCGTGTAGCATAATCCTACCCGGTGATCCTCTCCTCGTTGCCCTGTTAGAGAGCACCACCGGGTTGTATCTGGCACTTGGAAGGGTGTGTTTTATTAAGTATCCGGTTCTAGTTGTCATAAGGTCAAGGTACAACTCCAAGTCGTCCTGTTACCGAAGATCACAGCTATTCGAATAGTTTAACTTCCCTACAGGGGTGCACCACATTTCCCAACACGCTCGATCCCCTTTGTCCGGACACACTTTCCTGGGTCATGCCCGGCCTCGGAAGATCAACACGTCGCAGCCCTACCTAGGCACAACAGAGAGGTTAGCAGGCCGGTCTAAATCCTATGGCGCAGGGGTCTGGGCCCATCGCCCATTGCACACCTGCACATTGCGAGGGCGGCCGGTGAGCAGACCTAGCCTCCCTTATACAAGAGCAGGCGTTCCAATCCAACCCGGCGCGCGCCGCTCAGTCGCTGACGTCATGAAGGCTTCGGCTGATACCACGACGTCGAGTGCCCATAACTGTTCCCGGGTAGTTGGTTAGTGCGTATAGGCCAGTAGCCAGACTCAGATCAAATACCAAGATCTCGTTAAGCATGTTAAGTATTCGCGAACGCCGACCAGGGCCAGGCCCACCTCTCTCCTAGGTGGTCTCAACCTTCCCTGTCGTTCCGCCTCAAAGTAACAGTCGGCGGCCGTCGGGAACTCAGGCCCACCACTACCTGGATGGAGCCACCTGCCCCTTCAGCCCCCACATCAGTATCACTTGCAGGTACTCAACGAGCCGACCCGACTTTAGTCAACACCTGTATAGTATGTACATATGTAGTTATATATCCGTGATCACCTCCCGAGTGATCACGGCCCGATAGTATAGCATGGCAGACGAACAAGAATGTGGGGCCACTGATGAAGTACTAGCAACCTATACTAGGCATGTAGGATTGCAGGTAAGGTATCAACAGTTGTAGTAACAATGACAGGCTATGCATCAGGATAGGATTAACGGTAAGCAGTAACATGCTACACTACTCTAATGCAAGCAGTATAGAGAAGAGTAGGCGATATCTGGTGATCAAGGGGGGGCTTGCCTGGAAGCTCAGCCGAGAAGGAGGGCTCGTCAACACCGTAGTCGTACTCGGTAGCAGCGGCGTCGGTCTCGGTGTCTAGCGAGAGAAGAGGGGGGAGAAACAATAAATACAATGCAAACAAATTCATGACGATGCATGACACGACAAAGCGTGATGCTAGGTGTGCCCAATCGCAGTAGTAGGTGATACCGGCGAAGGGGGGAAACATCCAGGAAAGTATTCTCAGTGTTTCGCGTTTTCAGACAGAGGAACCGGAGGGGGAAAGTTGAGAGTTCGATAGGTTAGGGATGTGTGGCGGACGAACGGGCTGCGTATCCGGATTTGTCTCGTCGTTCTGAGCAACTTTCATGTAGAAAGTATTTTCATCTGAGCTACGGTTTATTTATATGATTTTCTAAAGTTTTAAATCACTTTTAGAATTTATTTAATTAATTTAAACCAACATTATCCAGAATAGTGTTTGCTGACGTCAGCATGACGTCAGCATGATGTCAGCAGTCGGTTGACTGGGTCAAACTGACGTGTGGGTCCCGCATGTCATTGACTGAACAGGCCAATCAGGGTTTAATTAAGTTAATTAGTGATTAGGTTAACTTAATCAGGATTAATTAAGTTAATTAATTCTTTAATTAATTAATTAATATTTTCAATTATTTTCTTTTTTATAAAAAAACGTTCTGGGGTTGGGCCCCACATGTCATTGGCCCTAGGGGCCTTGGCGAGTTTGGTCGCTAGCGGGTGTGGGCGCACCCGAGCGAGCACTCGCTTGCAGGGCAGAACAAGGCAGCCGGGGCAGGGAGCGCCGAGCGCAGCCAGGGGCGCCATCGTGGGCGAACAGGGCAGGGGGAAACAGCGCGAGCGACAAGGGGACGAGGCCGCGGCGGGGTGCGCGGCCACACGGGGAGGGCGCGAAGGAGGAGTCGGGGCGCGCGAGAGGAACGGCGGAGACAGGGACGCAGGAGCGCTCCCCGAGCAGGCGTGGCCACGCACGAGCGGGCGAGCATGGGGGCTACAGTGGTGGTGGCCGCACCGCCGCAGCACAGCAGCAGCTACTGCACCTCGTGGCGGGGCACAGACAAGAATGACAAGGGGGGCGACGATGTGGCCGGCGCGGTGGTGTGCGTGCGCATGGTCGGCCTTGAGCAGAGGCAGCGAAGAAGGGAGGACGAGGTCGTGGCCTCACCGGGATTCGTAGGGACGGGGCAACGGTGCGTGAGGAGGAGGACGGAGACGGCGCGGGCGGAGTGGAGGCAGGCCGGCGAGGAGGAGGAAGCAGGCCGGCGGGGAGGTCCGGCGTCGTGGCCTCCGGCGAGGTCCTCGGGCGACGGCGACGAGGCGATCCGGCGACGGCATGGGATCGGGCTCGGGGAAAGTGGTCAGGGGCGTATCCGGCAATGAGGGCGAGGTGGAGGTGGGATGAGGCGGCGACAAGGAGTGCCGGTGGCATCGGTAGGGGCGGGGCGCCGATGTGATGGGGTCGGGGCGTCGTTTCCCCTGATTCAGATCGGGGACGAGGGAGAGGGAGTGGGGGCGAGTGGGAGTAGTGGGGAGGGTGCGGTTAGGGTTCGGTTCGATGGGGGGTCGGGGTGACCTAGTAGGGCGCGGGGGTGGGCCGGCCTAGTCGGCCTGATTGGCCCAGAGGCCAGCTGGGCCATGGCCCAGAGGGGGGGTTCTCCTCTTATTTTATTTTCTGTTTCTGTTTTGTATTTTCTTTTATTTATTTTTTTCCTTTCTATTTTATTTTACTTTTAATTTCTTTATTTTTGTAAAATATGAGAATAGCTCCTAAATTAATGTCTCTGAATAACCCACGGCCTTAAAAAGTTTGGTGACTACATAAACTAGTTTAACATTTGTTTATTAATTTAAAAGCATTCAAATAATTGTTTTGCTACTGTTTTATTTAGTTAAGTGCATTTAAAATTTTTATAAAGACTTGGTTTCTCCACTAATATTACTTATGAATTATTTGGCACAAACCGAACATTTTTGTTTTATTGTTTGAAAACTTTTGTTGTATGCCATATTTGGAATTTGAATTTTGAATCGGTTTTTGAACTAACGAGGGATTAGCAACAGTAACGGAGGTGACGTGGCATCATTAGCAGAGTTTTTCTGTAGCCTAATTATCCGGGCGTCACAATTATCCTCCACTACAAGAAATCTCATCCCGAGATTTAAGAGGGGGGTAAGGGGGAAAGTTCTGGTTATGAAATTTTAATGGGTGTCCTCGGTCTTGGTTGCTCTTCTCGAAGAGGTCGATCCATTGTGTTGCTGTCTTCATTCCTCTGCTTCAGGGCATCATGATGAAGTCATCAACCTTTCTTCGGGGGTTCCATCGTACTGACGAAAAGGATAATGGGTATCTTCGGAAGAACGGACCTTACAAGGTTGACTATCTGGCAGATAACTCGGGGAATGTGGTAGAAAGTAACTCTCAAATAGATACTTAAGAAAATATCGAGAGTAAAGTAAGAAGGTACCATGAGAAGTTTCAAACGAATAGGCAATCGTTCGATGTCTGAAACAACATGCGAAAGGGGCCCAAAGCAACGAGATTGAATATTGCGTCTGTTACCAGAATTAGATCACTAGGACGGTGGCCCATGAATTACATATGAGGCCACGCATGAGGAATAACTTTGGGAATGGGGGGTGTACAGGAGAGTCGGGTTTCGATCCTGTGGAACTGTGGGTTATGGGCCCACCATGTGGTTTTTTTAATACGAGCAGTGACATCTTGCACGGTCATGATAGCAAGGCATGTCAGAGAGTACCATGTCAGTTATGTTGGCAACAACGTTGGTACCAAGGGCGAGGGACGAATAGAACCATTTTCCTGCTCGTTGCAACGAGGCGGACCAATAGGCAAAGTTCTCGTCCATCGGTGGTTACCGGAATGTCATCAACAAAAGTAACAGGGTCTTACTGACAGAATTGTACACCGAGGGGTTTACATAAGAAGGGAATTAATACTGCTTAGACCATAATGATCACCAGAAAGGTTAAACCAAATAATGGAAAGGAAAATATGATTATCAGATATTTCGGGGGTATATCCTTCCCAATGATAAGCAGGGCATGATATCCATGACATGATATAATGTAGAAAACCCTTTAGGTAAGGGGAGAAAAATGTCATGACATTACCCATACAACGGTGTTCGGATAATTGAGCAAGAAACATTTAGCATTAGCTTCAATGTTCTTGTTGAAAATTGGAATACCATAGACATGCTCCGAGATAGCATTGACATGGTCAACAGGTGAAGATCAGACTTTGGAGACTCAAAGGATCCATCAGGAATAATTTGTAGAATAGGTCTTACAATTCCCTCATGGAAGAAGGGATAACCTTGCTGAAAAGGAATCTATAACAACAAGTCCTCCGGCCAGGTGTGATAGGCATGACATCACCTTACTGATATATAAGGACCAATGTAATAACTCTTGGAAATATGTTCCAACCATCATATCTGACCGAGATTCAGATCTAATTGGTGTCAGGGTACCTCAGACTCAGGATGCCTGAGATGAAAAGGTGCAACACAAATAGACGAGATGACAGTGTATGATTCTCGGGAAATTGAACTATGGAAGCGAGTTCCAAAACAAGAGTTCATCATTAAACCAAGGAGAGGATGAAGAGGTGGCTGATGGAGTTGGCGACAACTCATCAAGATTACTAAAAAGATGGATTCTGACAATTATGTCAACAAGGGGATAACATTTGTTAGATCAAATGATATAATGATGTATGCTCGAGGAAAGCATACACAACCGATCATTGGTTGAAAAGTGCACCTGAAATATGGGCTTAGGTAGTACGATCAATGTTAGAATGGTGATTCGATATCCAATACACAAAGAATGTAACTATCATTCATTAACTTACAAGCAATAGGGTTGCTAGAAGTTTTGACTTCACACATCATAGTTAAATGGCTGGTATCCCGGTTAGAAACCACACGGGGACCAAGATAAGAACGGGGATGGCGATAAGTATTACTATATCAAGAATTCTTGAGAGGTGGTGAAATTCTCACGGCATTCTTGACATAAAAGATGGTAATACTCCAAGGTAAGAAGAACAATTGCTGGAAAGCAAGGAACTCAAGGTATAACACAAAACACGAACAAGTTTGTGTTGGTGGGAAGGCAATAAAGTGGTCGATGATAATACAAATTATCGAGGGCAAGGATGGTATTTCTCATCACGAATTCAATTGATATCCTAGAAGACCTCAGAATGTTGATGATGATCATGACACATTTGTCGAGAGGTTTCAAGAAGATGTAACCGATTGGCGATGACATCAAGTCAACTTAATGATGAAGCGAAAAGTTCTTGAAACCATGGGCACGACACAAACTCGAAATCAAGCTTGTTGTTCAAGAACAATTGATATGACGAGGAAGATCGACGTAAGATTAGCTCACCATCGATTTTTTTTTGCTTCGGGAAGAAGGACCAGGTAGCACAGTTAAAATCGGCACGACAAGGATATAGCCAAGCAAGCTAGGAATGACGTGATCGGGTTCAAACTCGTAAGTAATGAAGGTTACCAAGATTTGTTTAATCCCGGTGCGGACTTGAGTCAGTTATCGGTGTCTTTGAGTGTTTAATAACTCAGAGCCCGTGAAAAATTGGAATCAATGAGAATGTAGCACTTGATGAAGAACTCATAAGAAGTATGCAGTTCCATGATAATCTCGAGATACCAGGGGGTAATACTCGACGACATATCATAGTAGAGGTTGGACTGGGGTATTACTCTGCAGAAGACAAGTGCTTAAACTTGCACGAGAAATGGTATTTAAAGGAGAACATGGTCGGAAACCATGATCATAAATGATCGAACCACGGATACAAGATGAACTTATAACAAGGGGGTAATTATTTTTACGAGCAGCTTCCATGAAAAGTTATACATCATGTCCATGGGCATGAACACAAAGTTCAAGGTCGACTCCCACTTCTCCAATGCATAACCTTTCATTCACTTCTCATGTTTCAAAAATGACATTAGTTGCTGAAAGTTTTATCTGGTGCAATACCAGCTAAGTATGACCCGTGAAATCTTTCGGGTTCACACAGATTAGGGAAGGTGTTGGTTCAACCCATCGGGGCATCTTAGGAACATATACCACAAACTTCATAGTAAACATCACCAACTCAAGAGCAGAGCATGGTTGGCCAAAACAGAGGATACGATTTACCAAAGGCATTATGTATCAGGGAAGAAACTTCTCGAGGTTTTTGTATATGAAGGACACTGTCGGGTGATATTTCAACAAAGGATCCGACGGTCCATATCGAAGCTGATGTGAGTACCGGCGCACAACCAGAGGAAGAAACAATGCAAATGCATTGGAGTATAGAAGCAACTGGCTAATTCAAAGCTCACATGTAAAGCAATTATGATTTCCAAATCAAAGGATCAGAAGTAAATGCTCTGATTAGGGATGGATAAGTTGAGTGAGCATAGGGGTAAAATCGACAACAATTTGATTGGTCAAGATTCAGCCCATGTTTAAAATGACGTCTGAGCCGAAAGGATGAATTCTAGGATCTGATTGAGGATTGCGAGCATTCGCAACATTTTGAACCAACGGACTCAAAATGATAATGGCAAGGGATGCCAATATGATTACGAGACTTATGGGATTATCCATAATGCAAGCAAGAATTTCAAGAGCAAAAGGCTGCTAAGGATTTTCGGAAGGTCAAATAGTATTTCGAAGACTTTGGTGAAACACATGAACAACTGGGGAGAAACAAATCCTCGGTGTGTGTGTGTGTGAGGATTAATTTATAGGTGTATCCAGGTGACAAGGAACTGCAAGGCAGTAGGCACAAGGATTATCGGAACAACAATGAGTATTTCGGGGTATCTTGTAATAACAAGAGCAACTGGGGACTAAGGTAAGAATGGCAAGTGCATGTAGTTATCTATAGGGTTTGACGGTGGAAGGGAATTGGAAACACAATGAACACAAGCTCTCAGGATAACATCGGGGAGTATCTTCTGAATCTACTGGTGCAGCAGGCGATCATCTGTAATAAGGGGCTCTTCGGAAGGAAGTAATTACGATAACCTAGATTTAGAGTTAGCAAATTTGTTTAACCCGAGTAGAAGAGAGTTCAGAGTCCCAGAGTAAAGGTCGAGGAGTAAAAGATCCTAGTACCACCCAATGGCGACGTGGGCCCGTAAGCCACACAGCCATGTTAGTAAAAGTTTTTCAATGACTAGACTCGACTTCGGCCAAGGAGTTGGAAAGGGGGATTCCTACAGGCAGTCGGCTCTGATACCAACTTGTGACGCCCCCGATTTGACCGTACACTAATCATACACGCAAACGTGTACGATCAAGATCAGGGACTCACGGGAAGATATCACAACACAACTCTACAAATAAAATAAGTCATACAAGCATCATATTACAAGCCAGGGGCCTCGAGGGCTCGAATACAAGAGCTCGATCATAGACGAGTCAGCAGAAGCAACAATATCTGAGTAGAGACATAAGTTAAACAAGTTTGGCTTGAGAAGGCTAGCACAAAAGTAGCAACGATCAAAAAGGGGTGCACCACATTTCCCAACACGCTCGATCCCCTTTGTCCGGACACACTTTCCTGGGTCATGCCCGGCCTTGGAAGATCAACACGTCGCAGCCCTACCTAGGCACAACAGAGAGGTCAGCACGTTGGTCTAAATCATATGGCGCAGGGGTCTGGGCCCATTGCCCATTGCACACCTGCACGTTGCGAGGGCGGCCGGTGAGCAGACCTAGCCTCCCTTATACAAGAGCAGGCATTCCAATCCAACCCGGCGCGCGCCGCTCAGTCGCTGACGTCATGAAGGCTTCGGCTGATACCACGACGTCGAGTGCCCATAACTGTTCCCGGGTAGTTGGTTAGTGCGTATAGGCCAGTAGCCAGACTCAGATCAAATACCAAGATCTCATTAAGCATGTTAAGTATTCGCGAACGCCGACCAGGGCCAGGCCCACCTCTCTGCTAGGTGGTCTCAACCTTCCCTGTCGTTCCGCCTCAAAGTAACAGTCGGCGGCCGTCGGGAACTCAGGCCCACCACTACCTGGATGGAGCCACCTGCCCCTTCAGCCCCCACATCAGTATCACTTGCAGGTACTCAACGAGCCGACCCGACTTTAGTCACCACCTATATAGTATGTATATATGTAGTTATATATCCGTGATCACCTCCCGAGTGATCACGGCCCGATAGTATAGCATGGCAGACGAACAAGAATGTGGGGCCACTGATGAAGTACTAGCAACCTATACTAGGCATGTAGGATTGCAGGTAAGGTATCAACAGTTGTAGTAACAATGACAGGCTATGCATCAGGATAGGATTAACGGTAAGCAGTAACATGCTACACTACTCTAATGCAAGCAGTATAGAGAAGAGTAGGCGATATCTGGTGATCAAGGGGGGGCTTGCCTGGAAGCTCAGCCGAGAAGGAGGGCTCGTCAACACCGTAGTCGTACTGGGTAGCAGCGGCGTCGGTCTCGGTGTCTAGCGAGAGAAGAGGGGGGAGAAACAATAAATACAATGCAAACAAATTCATGACGATGCATGACACGACAAAGCGTGATGCTAGGTGTGCCCAATCGCGGTAGTAGGTGATACCGGCGAAGGGGGAAACATCCGGGAAAGTATTCCCGGTGTTTCGCGTTTTCAGACAGAGGAACCGGGAGGGGGAAAGTTGCGAGTTCGATAGGTTAGGGATGTGTGGCGGACGAACGGGCTGCGTATCCGGATTTGTCTCGTCGTTCTGAGCAACTTTCATGTAGAAAGTATTTTCATCTGAGCTACGGTTTATTTTATATGATTTTCTAAAGTTTTAAATCACTTTTAGAATTTATTTAATTAATTTAAACCAACATTATCCAGAATAGTGTTTGCTGACATCAGCATGATGTCAGCAGTCAACAGGGGGTTGACTGGGTCAAACTGACGTGTGGGTCCCGCATGTCATTGACTGAACAGGCTAATCAGGGTTTAATTAAGTTAATTAGTGATTAGGTTAACTTAATCAGGATTAATTAAGTTAGTTAATTCTTTAATTAATTAATTAATATTTTCAATTATTTTATTTTTATAAAAAAACGTTCTGGGTTTGGGCCCCACATGTCATTGGCCCTAGGGGCCTTGGCGAGTTTGGTCGCTAGCGGGTGTGGGCGCACCCGAGCGAGCACTCGCTTGCAGGGCAGAACGAGGCAGCCGGGGCAGGGAGCGCCGAGCGCAGCCAGGGGCGCCATCGTGGGCGAACGGGGTAGGGGGAAACAGCGCGAGCGACAAGGGGACGAGGCCGCGGCGGGGTGCGCGGCCACACGGGGAGGGCGCGAAGGAGGAGTCGGGGCGCGCGAGAGGAACGGCAAAGACAGGGACGCGGGAGCGCTCCGCGAGCAGGCGTGGCCACGCACGAGCGGGCGAGCGCGGGGGCTACAGTGGTGGTGGCCGCACCGCCGCAGCACAGCAGCAGCTACTGCACCTCGTGGCAGGGCACAGACAAGAACGACAAGGGGGGCGACGATGTGGCCGGTGCGGTGGTGCGCGTGCGCATGGTCGGCCTTGAGCAGAGGCAGCGAAGAAGGGAGGACGAGGTCGTGGCCTCACCGGGATTCGTAGGGACGGGGCAACGGTGCGTGAGGAGGAGGATGGAGACGGCGCGGGCGGAGTGGAGGCAGGCCGGCGAGGAGGAGGAAGCAGGCCGGCGGGGAGGTCCGGCGTCGTGGCCTCCGGCGAGGTCCTCAAGCGACGGCGACGAGGCGATCCGGCGACGGCATGGGATCGGGCTCGGGGAAAGTGGTCAGGGGCGTATCCGGCGACGAGGGCGAGGTGGAGGTGGGATGAGGCGGCGGCAAGGAGCGCCGGTGGCATCGGCAGGGGCGGGGCGCCGATGTGATGGGGTCAAGGCGTCGTTTCCTCCGATCCAGATCGGGGGCGAGGGAGAGGGAGTGGGGGCGAGTGGGAGTAGTGGGGAGGGTGCGGTTAGGGTTCGGTTCGATGGGGGGGTGAGGGTTACCTAGTAGGGCGCCGGGGTGGGCCGGCCTAGTCGGACTGATTGGCCCAGAGGTCAGCTGGGCCGTGGCCCAGAGAGGGGGTTCTCCTCTTATTTTATTTTTTGTTTCTGTTTTGTATTTTCTTTTATTTATTTTTTCCTTTCTGTTTTATTTTACTTTTAATTTCTTTAGTTTTGTAAAATATGAGAATAGCTCCTAAATTAATGTCACTGAATAACCCACGGCCTTAAAAAGTTTGGTGACTACATAAACTAGTTTAACATTTGTTTATTAATTTAAAAAGCATTCAAATAATTGTTTTGCTACTGTTTATTTAGTTAAGTGTATTTAAACTTTTTATAAAGACTTGGTTTATCCACCAATATTACTTATGAATTATTTGGCACAAACCGAACATTTTTGTTTTATTATTTGAAAACTTTTGTTGTATGCCATATTTGGAATTTGAATTTTGAATCGGTTCTTGAACTAATGAGGGATTAGCAACAGTAACGGAGGTGACGTGGCATCATTAGCAGAGTTTTTCTGTAGCCTAATTATCCCGGCGTCACACTTACGTTGTGTTACAGGTGATCGCCCACGTGCATGGGTCGACTGGCTCTCTTGGGCGAAGTACTGCTACAGCACCTCCTACCACTCCGCCCTGTGTGCCACGCCCTTTGAGGTGGTCTACGGTCGTCCTCCGCCACCCATCTTGCCATTCAGCCTGAGACGGCCCGGACCGAGGCGGCGGCCAAGCTTCTTCGCGACAGGCATGAGATCCTTGCTGAGGTGCGCCAGCGTCTCCTCCAGGCCCAGCAGCTGTCCAAGAAGTACTACGACGCCCACCACCGCAAGGCGGAGTTAGCGGTGGGCGACTGGGTGTGGCTGCGCCTACTTCACCGCTCTACGCAGTCACTGGACCCACGCGCAAAGCGCAAGCTGGGTCCCCGCTATGCGGGGTCGTTTCCGGTGTTGGAGCGCATCGGCAACGTCGCCTACCGCCTTCAGCTACCTCCGGGCGCTCGCATCCTCGATGTTTTCCATGTGGGCTTGTTGAAGCCTTTCCGCGACGAGCCATCGGCGGCCACGTCGGATCTTCCTCCGACCTCCGAGGGCCGTCTACTTCCCAGTCCAGCGAAGGTTTTGAAGGCCCAGCAGAGCCGGGGTGCGTGGTGCTTGTTGATTCAGTGGCAGGGACTTCCGGAGGAGGAGGAGGCCACTTGGGAGCACCTCGACGAGTTCTGCAAGCATTTTCCTGACTTTCAGCTCGAGGACGAGCTGTTTGCGCAAGCAGGGAGAGATATTATGACCGACATACACTATAGCCAGAGGAGGCCTCATGGCGCAGGCAGTTAGGGGCCCAACCCAAGTTATCTTATCGTGTTAGTGGCTTAGCCCAATTATCTTATTAGGAGGATTATATAAACTCATGTATGGACCCGTTTTGAGATTAAGCAAAAGCAATCATATTTTCTCGGCTTCCTGAAGGGAGCCGGGGACCTAACCCTAGCCGCCGCCCCCTGCACCCTCTCTCCCTCTCGCACGCGCGACGACGGCCCGAGCGCCGGCGGCTTCGCCTTCCTCCACGCCAACCTTCCTTCCACCCCTATAACCTGAGAGCTCGTCTTGGTAGGGACCCGGTTCCTATCAACAACAACTATATGTAAGTTGATTGAATTTGCAATTTGGGTAAGTCGATTTTGAGGAAGGTGGAATGATTGAAGAAGGAAGAAAGCTGGAGGTAGAAGAAAGAAGGTCAGACCTTGAATCTTTAATCTAATGGCTGAGAAAATCGACTTACCAAACTATATTTTCAGGCGGCTTACTGAAATTTTGTTGTGAGACGCAATCTAGCATTTCGTGGCGCTAACTCGACAATGTGTCCATTGATGGAAATTGCTTAGGCTTGGTTGAAAACTTGAAATGTTGGCTGGATTTG
This sequence comes from Triticum urartu, assembly GCF_003073215.2. NCBI lineage: Eukaryota > Viridiplantae > Streptophyta > Magnoliopsida > Poales > Poaceae > Triticum > Triticum urartu. Next base: position 167,346,864 of record NC_053028.1, on the reverse strand, counting down.
AATCGATTATTAACGAGCATGTTCGATGCATGGAAAACAGTGAAACTAATGTTCGTGACCTTGGCCATGAGATCCAAAATGAGGTAATACATTTTCTTGCTTCTGCAATTAAGTCTGAGATCATTAAAAATAATACTAAAAGCAAAGTATTTCTCCGTGGCTAATTTTAACATGGCCCTTCCTACCTCCTATTTTCACATGAAAGATAAGAAGGTAAGAGTATTACTTAGACCCGATACTTAATGAGATCAACGACTCAGATCTATACTTTTACCTCTCATGTGAAAAGAGGGATTAAGAAAAACTCAGAAAAACCATGTTAAAACTGCTCTCCGTGATACTTACTGTGCCCTAGCGCTGTTCTGGAAAATTGTACCCCTGATGCGATCCACCAAGAGGAAATGTCTTTGGTTATATGTTTTGGTAATGCATCTTTCACTTTTGTTTCTATCGAATAATCCTATTTTGGATTTTTGAATGTAAATTATACAATCGGCCAAGGGCCTTCTGATGTTCTGAAGTACTCAAGGATCTTGATATGGACATTGATGATGGGAGAGGATAATAGTTTGAATAATAAATGTATGGATCAGAGGGTTCAAAATAGACTTTTGTATATAAATCCTCGAGCTTTTTATACACCACGTGGTTTTCATAGTCTTAATTTGACACTTTATGATATGGCCAGAACTTGCGGTAAAGTTAAGAAAGAAAAGGTTTGATGGAAAACCCAGATGATATGATGATCGGGGTACCGCTTCACTCAAAGGAGATTTGAACTATATAAACCTATCAAAAGAACTTTTTTTTGCTTATGGTACACTAAACTATAATGTGTATTTTTTTTCCAAAAGTCAAACCTTTCTGTGTTTGACCAAGTTTTTATAAAAAAGTATTAACGTCTACAATCCAATTAAATAAAATATAAAAACTATTCTATAATGAATCTAATGATACTGGTTTAGTATTGTAAATACTGTTTTTTCTCTCTATAAACTTCATCAAAGCTAAGGAAGCTGGACTTAAAAAACCTAATACTCTTAAATTTTGGAACGAATACAGTATGAGCTTAAATTAATCTTGTAGTTATCTTGAGGCTGCACTGAAGAGTGGCGAACACTTTGATATTGATGCATGGTTAGTGTGTTATATGTTGAGTTGAGCCACTTAAAAATTTCATCTCAATGGATGGCATGGGGCAAATTGATATATTGAAATTTCTCAAATGCCTAATGCTTCTATATATTGTGTACCTAATCTTAGTAACTATTCGCTTGCATCAGCCAGAGACAAGTTTTTCTAAATTAAAACTACTTGTCATATCTACGTTTGACAATGACACAAGAAAAACTTAGTGGGTTGGCTAGTATATCAATTGAAAATGATGCTCCAGAGATGGTTGCTCATGAAATCTAATTGAAGATTTCATATCAAGAAATGCTCACACAATATGGCTAAAAGAGTAAAAGAACCCAAGAATTTTCTTTTGGCGTGATATAATTCTTCGAGAAATCTATGGTACTACAGGGATTAATGGAAAAAAAATATGGGTCGCACTGGGTCCAAATTTTGGGGTGTGGCCCAGGCATGACTGGCCGAATCCCGTGGGTATCAAAGAACAAGCGACAAAGGCAAGAGATGCCATTCGACAGGGAGAGGCAGGCAGTGACTGATGGACCGATCATGCATCCTACTGTTGGAGAAGAGGGGGGAACGTGCACGTATACTTATCTTTTGCACCCCTTGCTCGCTCACATCTTGCATAGTCACATGCTCGTCTCGTCTTCGGATCCAGACAAGGGAGGGCGTCCTTTTGCTTTTGGAGAATGAAAGGAAGAGGCAGGAGTGTGAGTTCTGGGGCGAGAGAGAGAAAGAGCCATGGAATTAATGTTCAGCTCCAAGGAGATGTCAAACGGATGGTGACAAGAGGGCTCACAAGGCAGGCAGCCGGCTGGTCGATCGAGCTTGTGCTTGTACGTTCAGTGGATAATGTGGGATCGAGGCCAGGATCCTCCCCGTCAAAATGAAAGGGCAAGGCTGGGATAATCAGGGATGCGTTTGGTAGCCCGTGTATACCCAGCAAGGCTCACGTGGAAAACATTTGATTTGTCTGGTTGTCCGTATTCATTGTTGGGCTGCATAGCATGAACTTCAAAACATCTTTGAACTTGCATCCTTAAAATGCTTAAATTGAAATTTCGCCAAGCCCGTGCAATGCAGGAGAGCGCAAATGGGTGGCTTGATGGATGCAGCCTTCTTCGTTCTCATGCACATGTGTACTTGAGTCTGCACGTGGTTGTTGGTTTAAATCCTAACCTCATTCACTTCTTAATCCCTTATAATCTACACAACAATGCATATCGATGTTATGGTTTCATTTTTCCGATCGGTTCATAGTTTCATCGACCGTAAATATTCAATTTCGTCTTAATGTTTGAAGCTATTTTAGATGAATTTTGTCAAATTCGTCGCACATGGTCAACCGTTTGAAATTTCCTTTGACCGATAGCTTCATCTTATAATTTCACACGACTTCCGTTCACACATTTTTTGTTTCGATAATTGTAGGTGAGTAGATCTAACTTCTTTCTCGTGAAAAGTATATACGCATATGTGTGATTTGTGTTACCGACATTTCTTAATCTTGGCCTCCCCTCTCGTGTCCTGCTACAACAGCATCACCGCCGGCATCGCTCCTCTCGGTCTCCTCTCTTGCTTGCTATTGCACTAGCGTCACCGCCGGCGTCGTTCCTCTCAACCTCCTCTCTCATGTCCTACTACACTCACGCGGTCGTGGTTTCTCTCTGCATTCTCTCGCATGCCCTGCTACACTGACACCCACGTCGTTCCTCTAGGCCTCCTCGCTCGCGTCCTACTACACTACCGTTGTCGCCATCGTCGTTCTCTCCCGTGTGTTGTTGCATTAGCTCCACCGCGGACGCCGTTCCTCTCAACCTCCTCGTCCATGTCCTACTACACTCGCACGATCATTGTTCCTCGCAGTCTCCTCTCCCATGTCCTCGTACACGGAAGCCATAGCCGGCGTCGTTCCTCTCGGCCTCCTTGCTCGTGTCCTACTACGCTGGCACCGTTGCCATCGTCGTTCTTTTCGGTCTCCTCCTCCGCGTCCTACTATACTGACGCCGTCATGGCGCACACACTACAATTTTTTCTCCATCATCCTCTGCGGCGACGACGCTAAGAACTAGCTAGTTCACCGCGTCGTCGATGGGATCGCTCGCCCGCGACTCTATGGTCGTTGTGTCGGACACGGAACCGCGGCCTCAGCCCAACACTGTCGTTGAGGCACTCTAGTGTAACATTGTGTGTTATGTGTAGCTGTTAATTCTTAATCATGCCCAGTGTATGCAACCAAACAACGTGCACTAGTATAAGCACAACCAATATGAGCAACCAACACAATTCATAGAGGCGTTGCTACGATGCACGGAGAGAAGATGCAGAAAACCAATCAACTTGCAAATAATGGTCTTTTGCCTGTATATGCTCGATCAGGTCCAACTAAGATAAGTATGCAAATGGGCAAAAAATGCAGGTAACCAAATGCATCCTTGTTGAATTTTCGGGAAAGGATGCGTGAGTGTGATCGATGGTTAGAAAGGATCCTTGTTTCTTTTCCTGCTGGGGTCTCATCTTGCTCTCTCGATCGTGTGTTTCTGTTTTTTGTCTATGCAGAGCGCGAACACTTCTGATGTCTAACCGTGTTCGGAGTTTGCCATATTCTTTGGATTAGTGCAAGTGCCTTGCCGGCACAAGTCATAGTCTTGGGCAGCTGAGTTTGGATATGTAATGTATTGTTAGAATTGTGTCGAATATTATTGTATAAGTTAGATTATATTTGGACTTGGAGTCGTACGGTGTGTCGACAGGATACAGAGTCGTGTTCAAGTAGGACTCTTGTATCCTAGGCCTCTCATATATAGCGAGGGTAGACACATGATCTCATCTATGCCAACATAATAGCACGAGCACGCGGGGGAGCCGGCGGCGTGTGCCGGCGCCCGACGGCCGGGGTGCGGTATTGTAGCGGTATCATGGGAAGGAGCGCCGGGATAATCGGGCCCCGGGGATATAGCCATATCGATGAATCTCGTTAACAAATCTTGGTGTCATACTCGTTGGATTGCTTGGTCCTCGATAGATCGATTATGCGCCTCAGATTTATTCTAACAAGTATAATCATCAATCTTGTATTAACCATGAAACTTCAGTCGTCCTAATTTTCGTAAAGGGGATGACACCTTGGGCCGAGGGGCACACGGTGTTGCACTGATCAAGCTCATTCAATTGCCTCGCAATTCGTGAAATAGTTGAATGCCGCATGAAGGCATAATAAGATCTAAGTCTCAATCATTGAAACTTATAATTTTTTATCTGAAACTTACGGTTTTCTCGCTCACTCTTACCAAGTCTCATAGATTAATTTTATAGCATTTTTTGTTGGTCATAGGCAAAAAAAATCATGATCTTATCAGTTGGTTTCAAGAGTTGAAACTTAACACTTATTTTTAGAGTTCGTCAAAATATATTTAAAATGGACCTTTGAAAACCCTCGACACAAGGAACACGAATACGAAAACATAACTTGATTTGGACTTTTTATTCAAAAAATATGAAAGTTTGAAAATCGAAAGCCAAAAGAAAAGGCATCGAGGGACTCGGTGACGATGCCATGTATTTAGGGTAGGGTCATAGGCCTGACCTAGGCGCCCTACCCAAGGACACTGCTCTAGAGTCAAAGTCATTTGAAGTACAATAGAAGATACCGACTGAAACCAAGTTAGAGTTGTGACGCCCTGTGTTTGACCGTACACTAATCATACACGCAAATGTGTATGATCAAGATCAAGGACTCACGGGAAGATATCACAACACAACTCTAGACACAAATTAAAATAATACAAGCTTTATATTACAAGCCAGGGGCCTCGAGGGCTCAAATACATAAGCTCGAAATCACAAGAGTCAGCGGAAGCAAATAATATCTGAGTATAGACATAAGTTAAACAAGATTGCCTTAAGAAGGCTAGCACAAACTGGGATACAGATCGAAAGAGGCGCAGGCCTCCTGCTTGGGATCCTCCTAATCTACTCCTGGTCGTCGTCAGCGGCCTGCACGTAGTAGTAGGCACCTCCCGAGTAGTAGCAGTCGTCATCGACAGTGGCGTCTGGCTCCTGGACTCCAACGTCCGGTCGCAGCAATCGGGTATAGGAAAGGGGGAAAGGGGGAAGCAAAGCAACCGTGAGTACTCATCTAAAGTACTCGCAAGCAAGAAGCTACATTACATATGTATGCATTGGTATCAAATGGAAAAGGGGTAACATATGTGGACTGAACTGTAGAATGCCAGAATAAGAGGGGGATAGCTAGTCCTATCAAAAACTACGCTTCTGGTAACCTCCATCTTGCAGCAGTAGAAGAGAGTAGATGATAAGTTCACCAAGTAGCAACGCATAGTATAATCCTAACCGATGATCCTCCCCTCGTCGTCCTGTGAGAGAGCGATCACCGGTTGTATCTGGCACTTGGAAGGGTGTGTTTTGTTAAGTATCCGGATCTAGTTGTCATAAGGTCAAGGTACAACTCCAAGTCATCCTGTTACCAAAGATCACGGCTATTCGAATAGATTAACTTCCCTGCAGGGGTGCACCACATTTCCCAACACACTCGATCCCCTTTGGCCGGACACACTTCCCTGGGTCATGCCCGGCCTCGAAAGATCAAGACGTCGCAGCCCTACCTAGGCACAACAGAGAGGTCAGCACGCCGGTCTAAATCCTATGGCGCAGGGGTCTGGGCCCATCGCCCATTGCACACCTACACGTTGCGAACGCGACCGGTGAGCAGACCTAGCCTCCCTTATACAAGAGCAGGCGTTCTAGTCCAACCCGGCGCGCGCCGCTCAGTCACTGACGTCAAGAAGGCTTCGGCTGATACCACGACGTCGAGTGCCCATAACTATTCCCGCGTAGTTGGGTAGTGCGTATAGGCCAGTAGCCAGACTCAGATCAAATACCCAGATCTCGTTAAGCGGGTTATTTTGAAATAACCACAGACGCCGACCAGGGCCAGACCCACCTCTCTCCTAGGCGGTCTCAACCTACCCTATCGCTCCGCCACAAAGGTTCACTCAGAGGGTCGTCCGGACAAACGTCCTTTTGGACCCAATCTGTGAATCACTCGCGGGTACTTTACAAGCCGACCCGACTTTAGTCACCACAAGTATCATATATTATGTATATAAGTATAAACCCGTGATCACCTCCCAAGTGATCACGGCCCGATAGTATAGCATGGCAGACGGACAAGAATGTAGGTCCACTGATGATAAACTAGCATCCTATACTAAGCATTTAGGATTGCAGGTAAGGTACCAATGACTGTAGCAACAATGACAGGCTATGCATCAGGATAGGATTAACGGAAACCAGTAACATGCTACACTACTTTAATGCAAGCAGTATAGAGAAGAGTAGGCGATATCTGGTGATCAAGGGGGGGCTTGCCTGGTTGCTCTGGCAAGAAGAAGGGTCGTCGTCGATGTAGTCGAACACAGGGGTACCAACAGCGGTCTCGGGGTTTACCGGAAAGAAGTAATGGAGGGGAACACAATAAATAATAGAGCAATCAAAGCATCACAATGCATAACATGGCAATACGCGGTGCTAGGGATGACCTAACGTAGTACTAGGTGATACCGGCAAAGGGGGAAACATCCGGGAAAGTATCCCCGAAGTTTCGCGTTTTCGGACAGATGAACCGGAGGGGAAAAGTTGTATGTTCGCTATGCTAGGGATGTGTGATGGACGAACGGGCTGCGTATCCGGATTCGCCTCGTCGTTCTGAGTAACTTTCATGTAGAAAACTTTTTCATCCGAGTTACGGTTGATTTTCTATGAATTCCTAAAGTTTTATCAATATTCTGGAATGAGTATTAATTCGAAATTAAAAAGTTAAAATGCTATGTGCACCCAGATCTGTGTACACAAAGGTGTACCAGAGGGTGACATATGGGTCCAGGGGGTCCCAGTTGACCAGTCAAAGTTTGACTGGTCAACAGGGGGTGGGGCCCTCTTGTCATACTCACATTTAGCTAATTATGATTTAGTTAGGCTAACTAAGTAATTAGTTTAATTAAACCATTTTAATTAAGTTAATTAATTAATTATATATATATTAAGAAAAGTTTTTTTACATTTACATTTTTTAGAAGAGGCCCGTGGGGCCTGTTGTCATAGGCCCATTTGGCGAACCGGGCTAACGGGCATGGTCAGGCGGGCGTGTGGGGGCGTGGCGTGGGCTGGCCTGGTTCTGGGCGCCGCCCGGGGAGAACCTGGCTGCGGCCAGCGAGCATGGCAAGCCGGTCGGCTGGAGCTGCGCCCAGCAGCGGGCGGCGGTAGAGCAACGGTAGTGGCAGCCAGCCGCAACAAGGCACGGGCGCGGGCACAGAGGTGCCGCCCGAAGCGGACGCAGGCAACGACGGGCGTGGCGGGGCCACAACCATGCGGGGCGGCGAGCACAGGGCGCAGCCGGCCAGCAGGAGCGCGCCCTGGCGCAGGCAGGGACGTGCGGGCGGGCACGCAGGGCGGCCATTGGCGTGGGGGAACAGGTGCGGTTGGAGCATGGGATGCGGGCACGAGCGCAAGGGCGCGACAAGCAGGGGAGGGACCATGGGCGCGGGCGCAAGCATAGCGTGCGGGTGAGCACGGAGGTCCGGTCATGGCGGCCTCAACGGGAGCAGGCGGCCGCGGCGAATGAATTGAGAGGGATAAGGGGGATTCAGGGGAGGAGCTCACATCGGAGCGGCAGGGGAGGTCCGTGAGCTCGGGGGAGGCCGGATCCGCGATAGTGCCTCTGGGATCCATCCATCTCTGGCGACGAGGCGGCTTGGCGCGATATGGACGCGGAGAACCGGGCGGTGACGGCCATGGGATGAGTTCCCGGGAGGCGGTGGCGTGAGGACGGCAGGGCGGAGGCGGCGGTCCTTGGGCGCGGGCGCGCCGGCGAGGTGGGGCTCCGGTGCGGCAAAGGGATCGAGGCGCAGTGTGCTCGGCGTCGCTGGAGAACGAGAGGGAGTGGGGATCTCGGTCGGGAGGAGTGGGGTTCGTGCGGGAGGAGTGGGGGATTCGTGTTGGACTAGGTTATGAGGTAGTGGGGGTTAGGTGGACCGGGGTGGGCCGGCCAGTTGGGCCGAGGCCCAGCTGTCGGGCTCCCTCTCTCCATCTGACTTCTCTTCTTTCCTTTATTTATTTAATTCTTTTTATTTTGCAAAATATTTAGCCAAAATAAGTCATTTGTAAAACAAGGAGTTGTGCCACATAAATACCTTGCAATTTTCAGCACTGCCATAAAAAGGTTTTGAGACAATATAATTTCATTTAAATTTTATATATAAATGAAAATAGACTAATGGGGTTGTTTTGGGCACTATTTTAAATGGGTTAGAAGTAAATTAATATTTCAAACAATATTGGTTCCTTCATGACAATTAGTTAGTGCATTTTTGCAACCCAGCGAACATTTTTGTTTTACCGTATGATGAAAAGTATTCTGAATTTATTTATTTTAAATTTGAATTTAGAATCAGTTTGGACCAAAGTGAAGTTTTAGAAAGTTAATCGCGATGACATGGTACCATTAGAGTGTGCTTACTGTAGCTTAACTACCGGGGTGTTACAAGAGTGCAAGCCACTCGACCAGCTATCCCACTCAGATACCCCAATTCCACTCGACCAAGATAGAGTCACTCAACCACACGAAGAATCACTCGGAGTACAGAAGGTCTAAAGTCACTCGACCAAGATAGCAACAATAACGGTAACAACAGTAGTGGTAGTTTTGTAGCAATTGTGACAATAGCAGCAACAGTAGTAACTTAGCAAAGATCAATATGTGAAAAGCTCGTAGGCATTGGATCGGTGATGAATAATTATGTTGGATAACATTCATCATGTAACAGTTATAACCTAGGGTGACACAGAACTAGCTCCAATTCATCAATGTAATGTAGGCATGTATTTGATGACCCACAAGTATAGGGGGTCTATCGTAGTCCTTTTGATAAGTAAGAGTGTCGAACCCGACAAGGAGCAGAAGAAAATGACAAGCGGTTTTCAGCAAGGTATTCTCTGCAAGCACTGAAATTATCGGTAACATATAGTTGTGTGATAAGATAATTCGTAATGGGTAACAAGTAACAAAAATAACTAAGGTGCAGCAAGGTGGCTCGATCCTTTTTGTAGCAAAGGACAAGCCTGGAAGAAATCTTATATAAAGCAAAGCGCTCTCGAGGACACATGAGAATTACTGTCAAGCTAGTTTTCATCATGCTCATATGATTCACGTTCGTTACTTTGATAATTTGATATGTGGGTCGACCGGTGCTTGGGTGTTGTCCTTAGTTGGACAAGTCTCCCACTTATGATTAACCCCTCTCGCAAGCATCCACAACTACGAAAGAAGAATTAAGATAAATCTAACCATAGTATGAAACATGTGGATCCAAATCAGCCCCTTACGAAGCAACACATAAACTAGGGTTTAAACTTCTATCACTCTAGCAACCCATCATCTACTTATTACTTCCCAATGCCTTCCCCTAGGCCCAAATCATGGTGAAGTGTCATGTAGTCGACGTTCACATAACACCATTAGAAGAGAGACAACATACATCTCATTAAAATATGAACGAATACCAAATTCACATGATTACTTATAACAAGACTTCTCCCATGTCCTCGGAAACAAACATAACTACTCACAAAGCATATTCATGTTCATAATCAGAGGAGTAATAATTATCATTAAGGATCGGGACATATGATCTTCCACCGAATAAACCAACTAGCATCAACTACAAGGAGTAATCAACACTACTAGCAACCCACGGGTACCAAACTGAGATTTTGAGACAAAGATCGGATACAAGAGATGAACTAGGGTTTGAGAGGAGATGGTGCCGGTGAAGATGTTGATGGAGATTGACCCTCTCTCGATGATAGGATCGTTGGTGATGACGATGGCTTCGATTTCCCCCTCCCGGAGGGAAATTTCCCCGGCAGAACAGCTCCGCTGGAGCCGTAGATTGGTTCTGCCCAAGTTCCACCTCGAGACGACGGCGCTTCATCCCGAAAGCTTCCTCTTGATTTTTTTTCCAGGTCAAAACACACCATATAGAAGAAGATGAGCACCGGGGGCCTGCCAGGTGGCCCACAAGGCAGGGGCGCGCCCGGGGGGTAAGGCGCGCCCCCCACCCTTGTGGATGCCTGGTGGGTCTCCGCTGGTGCTTTCTTCGTCCAATATTTTTTATATATTTCAAAATAATTCTCCATATTTTTTTAGGACTTTTGGAGTTGTGCAGAATAGGTCTCTCAGATTTACTCCTTTTCTAGTCCAAAATTCCAGCTGTCGGCATTCTCCCTCTTCATTTAAACCTTGTGAAATAAGAAAGAAAAGGCATAAGTATTGTGATATAATGTGTAATAACAACTCATAATGCAGTAAATATCAATATAAAAGCATGATGCAAAATGGACGTATCAGTATTCCGTATATAGTCATACGTAGTTGCGGTAAGAACTTGCATGAAATCTTCTGTCCTACCCTCGCGTGGAAGCGGGGTCCATAAGGAAACTAAGGGATATTAAATCCTCCTTTTAATAGAGAACCGAAACAAAGCATTAACACATAGTGAATACATGAACTCCTCAAACTACGATAATCACCGGAAAGAATCCCAATTATTGTCACCTTGGGGTATGCGGAACATAACACGTAATAGTTGTATATAACTTGCAAGAAAGGATCAAGAACGCAAATATATTCATGAAAACATAAAGGGTTCAGATCTGAAATCATGGCACTCGGGCCCTAGTGGCAAGCATTAAGCATAGCAAAGTCATAGCAACATCAATCTCAGAACATAGTGGATACTAGGGATCAAGCCCTAACAAAACTAACTCAATTACATGATAAATCTCATCCAACACATCACTGTCCAGCAAGCCTACAAAGGAATTACTCACTCCCGGTGGTGAGCATCATGAAATTGGTGATGGAGGATGGTTGATGATGACGATGGCGATGAATCCCCCTCTCCGAAGCCCCGAACGGACTCCAGATCTGGCCTCCTGATAAAGAATAGGAGGTGGCGATAGCTCTGTATCATAAAACGTGATGAAACTTCCTCCTTTATTTTTTTACTTGGGAAATAGGAATTTATAGTGTTGAGATTAGGGTCAGCGGAGCCTCGTGGGCAGCAGGTGCCCCCCCCCCAGTGGGTCTTTGCTCTAGTATTTTTTATTTATTTCATAAAAAATCTCCAAAAAAATTCGTCCAATTCTGAGAACTTCTATTTCTGCACAAAAACAACACCATGGTAGTTCTGCTGAAAACAGCGTCAGTCCGGGTTAGTTAGTTTCATTTAAATCATGCAAATGAGAGTCCAAAACAAGAGCAAAAGTGTTTGGAAAAGTAGATACGATGGAGATGTATCACTTTCCCATTGGAGACGACGGAGCAAGTCCACCGGCTGACGAAGGCTTCGTTGCGAGGTTGCGCATCGACGGCGTCACCGGAACCCTCCACCTTCCGCTTCTTCTCTGCATCACGGGTCACCCACACGCTGCCCGCACGGTCGTGGAACTTGACTGACCCATCCCTCGTTTCTTGGAAGTGGCAGGCCCAAAGATGATGAACATCACTATGACGACAGAGTAGAGGCACGAGGAAGAAGAAGAGCAGGGAACAGAGGCGCGAAGCAGCCGACGAAGGTGAAATGACATCTCGAAACCCCACTGCTCTCATGCCCCTCACGACGAGCCGGGAATCAAGGCATCTATGTGCACCACGTATCCATGACCTATGGGCGGTTCCCATCCGCGCCCTACAGGCGCGGGAATTAAGGCTAAGTTACCACATCAAGACGTGCATCAGCCCGTTCTCCACCGCTGACATCAGATAAAGAATGGTAGCCCCCTCTACCTGTCAAACCAAAGTGAGGGAGGAGGCCTGGCGGCTGCGACCGCATTGACCAGGCGGTGGCCCCAAGAAGTGGGCATCTGATCTCCTTCAAACCGCTCAAATGACGACATCGCAGTCGTGCTCCAGGAAGATGACTCACGAAGGAGCCTGCTAGAGGCCTCACAACCCTCACTATGACCTCTACGACGCTCGGGGGCTACAGAAGTGGTCATGTACTAGGGGCACCTAACACCAAGGAACCCGGCCTCATCAACTACAAGGGGGCCCAACAGGCCCGGCGTGATGCTAACCCTAGGAGGACAAGGACCTTCTTGATGCCCAAGACTAGAGGGAGGCGGCGCCCTAGATCACATCTAACATGTAAGCCCTAGACCTCTCATGTCTGTATAAAGGGAGGTCTAGGATTCCCCTTGATCCATCTATCCTCAGATAGGAGAACTCTCAGTAGCAACATCATACACCATTGTAACCCCTCCATTATGAATAACCAAAACTAACAGGATGTAGGGTATTACTCTTCGGAGGCCCGAACCTGGATAGACCCCTCGTGTGACCTCTGATCCATGACTTCCAGCTGCGCTTGGACCCCTACCGAGGGATCTGACTGGAATCTGCTCCGTCAGTTATAATCACCGTGTTACAGATGATGTTTGAGCAACCCCAAAGTCCACCGTACGGTAGGAAGTGACTACGATACTCTCATGGTCTGAGGAACTAAAAACACATGTTAACACTCTGTGTTATAACAAAAGATTTCGGTCGATATTATCTCAAAGTATAATAGACAAGTTTGGGTCGATTCAATATGACCGTTCTTCTAATGTAATACTCTCAATGTTGTTTAAGGACTATCATTACACTTAACGATATCCTAAGATCCGGAAAACATGATCACCAACAACACTTGAGCCAATCTTAGAGGCAAGACTAGGAACCTATTCTTTACCGTTTATCATTCCACACGTGCACATGAGTTTTCCACTGACTCACATATTTGAGGATCATAGCAGCTATAGTCTGAGATATAAACTCTTAATTATGAACATGAAAATATAATAATACAATATTATTGCCTCTAGGGCATATTTCCAACATAACATAACCTATGTGGTCGGAGATCCTGTGAATTAGGGCCTGGGGAAACAAGCCAGTGGTCAACTGTGGAGAGTATCCTTACTAACCCACTATGTTGGAGATGCAATACTCTTGTAATATGTAAGGTAGGCTAGCATGTATTGATGTGTTCCAAAGCATGCGTAAGAAAGACGCTATCCTACAGAGCTATCTTTGAAGGAACACGCCTATGTGAGCACGATTGCTGGTCACAGTCTATGAGATAGTGTAATCTCTAGGAAGCTCATGAACAGGTCGGGAGTATGACTAACACTACTGCGGGATGGTCCAAATGTGACACATGTATCGGAGACCAATCGACGAAACTATGTGTGATGCATGAATCGCAAACGATACCATAATAAAACTGTCGCCAATTAGACGAACTATGTGCGATGGTGCGGAGACATCAAGCACGATTCAGACTAGAGTTGCGTGTACGATACGTGGCATACAGTTGATCCATACGAATTGTTTGCAATTAGCCAGAACAACGAAAATGGTCAGCCAGATCAATGTGTGTGCAATATATGGTATACAGTTCACTCGGATGAACCGTTTGCGGTTAGCTAACACAACAGAAACGGTCAGTCAGATCAAGGTGTGTGCAATAGATGGCATACAGTTCACTTGGATGAACTATTTGCAATGAACCAAAACAAACACAAATGATTTGGCTTAATAAGATATGTGCGATACACGGCAAACAAATCAGTAATTAGAAATGTGTGGGAAGACTGATAATAATACACATGATTCCTGCTAATAAGTCGTGTTGTTGTGGGAAAACGCTTGCTGGTATACAATTGTCAGCGATTGATAAAATCATCATCGACGAGTTCCCTAGTTTAGTTCGTATGCGATGTGATTTGCTCTATCTATAGAAGAACAACATATATACTTATGTTCAGGTAGCTAGCTACGCCAGTTAAGCATGTTCGGTTTACCAGTTGCATGTGTTGCTCATGCCTTTCTTTTACAAATTCCAGCGAATTGTCCTATGTATTATTACTATGCAATCTGATCCTCTAGTATATATGTTCTATATATTATGCAATGTGGTGCTCAATTAACTGTTTGGTTAATTTGTTGTCATGTCCAGTTAACTGTTTGGTTCAATTCTGCAATGTGATGTTCAATTCTTGTGGGTGCAATTTTGTATTGTCTTGCATGTGAGAAATAAATCGAATTTGGTTGTACAAAATACATGAGAAACAAATACAATTGCTATATTTTCAAGTTGTTAAGCATTCTTGGTTTGGTTAACTGTCTGATCTTCTAGTATGTTCTATTGTGAATGTGGTGCTCAGTTAACTATTTGGTTCATTGTGGTGTTTAGTTAACTGTTTGGTTCAATTCTGCAATGCGATGTTCAATTATTATGGGTACAATTTTGTATTGTTATGCATTTGAGAAATAAATTGAATTTGGATGTACTAGTACATGAGAAACATATACAGTTGCTATACTTCCTAGTTTTTAAGCATGCTTGGTTTGGGAAAATGGCTTTTCCATGTGGCTCAAATTAATCTGTCAAAACTACAATGTGTTTATCTTTCATCAACATATTTTCCTGATAGTATGCCAACCCTCACTTAACCTGATCAATAACTATCTTATATGTGTTGCACGGAAACAATAGGAGGCACTGAGGTTTACCATGGAGGTTTGCATATGGGTCCTTTGTCTAATAGCACATTATTGTGCAATTGCAGGAACCATTCTAATATTTAGGTTTTTAACAATTTGGTCTTGCACATGTAGGTCCTGCTGTCAGAGGTTTTGACCCATTATTTGACCTATTTTGCATATGGGGAAATGAGATGTCCATGAATATCAGTCAAGTCAAGAAACTCGGAAAGATTGTTAGGCTAAAGAAATTAGAAACCAAAAACAACAAAATATTTGTTTACACAATGAAGAAAACATCAGCGAACTACAGGATGGTACTAACTCTTATACCTTGTTTTTATTCCTTTGCGTCATTTCAAAATTTAGAGAAGTTATTCATGCATATCTTTTTTTCAGGCCTTTCCAAAGCAGTTCACTGATAATTACCTCTCAAACCACCTGTATGGTCAAGAGGCGGGGAAGGCGTTCATACAACACCTACGGTACAATATTGAAGTCTTCCTCAAGAGGACGAAGGATGGGTGGTCAATCATCCACAGGCACTGACCTAAAGTTGCAAGGACCTTCAACATTATTGAAGGCTCAATATATGTCTTCCGCTTCAGGAGTTTTCCAGATGAGATTCGTCTGTCTTTCTATCGTCTATAATGCTAATTTTCAGAGGTTTTAGATGTTGCATGTGAAACTTGGTGTTATTCTGTAATGGGGTAGCTAGCTATATGCCTATATGGTGTAATTGAGGGTTGAAGCTATATGAGTTGTACTCTGATGTATTTCAATTATGAAATCTTGGTTTCGTAATACAAAAATTAAATATATTGTGTGTTTAATATGAAATGTCAATTTGATTACTAAATAGATTAAAAATAATAGGTCAATTAGCCTGTTTATTGGGTTTTTCTATTGCAAATGGTTATTGAGCCAATACCATGGGTAATGACCTCAGACAACCCACACAGTTTTTAGGAAGTAAACGTGTTGGATCAATGAATAATCACACACTACTTGCTCTGAACAAGTGTTTGCATTAGGCTATCTTACACAAATGTTTTCCACATAAATTGTGTGTGATGGATAGCCTATGCCACACAGTTTCTTCTAGGCACCGTACATGATGCATTCAATAACACAAACAATAAAATTATTAATAACGTCTGCAATGGCAACACTATCACACACAATGTGATGGGCAAAATTGTGTGTGATGTACGTACAAACGAAAACAATTGTGTGGGATTCACTATGTGGGATGTATACATGAATGGAGCGTTTGTCTTAGATTCATTGTGTGGGATGTACATACGAACGGAAACAATTGGGCTTGTATAATTGTCTGTGATGGCCGTCTGATCGCACACGAGATCTTTTTGCCCCGTGTGTTTGACCGGCGGACCTATCGCCGACGGTTTCTGGGTCGTGTGGGAAGGACCCCCCCCTATCACACGCAGAGGCAAGGCGACGGTTTAAAACTCGATCGTGGAAAAGGGACAAAAAAATTGTTTGTATAACAGTCGCCTGCACTAGTATAGTAAGCTCCGCCCGTGGGATTTAGCCTTCAGCAGCCAAGTACCAGCTGACAATTGGCGAAACTTTTGCACGCCAAATTGACAATTCAAGACATATCCATTGTTCAGTTGTGAAGAAGCTAATTCTTTTTCTATAAGTGGATGTTCAACTTAACAGTCTCCGCTAGAAATTCTGATATATCAGAACATTGTTTGGAACTAAACCTGGGCATGGGCAACCCGGCCCAAGAAGCCCGGCCCGAAGTCCGTCATCCAGGCTGGACTCGGGCCTCAATTTCCTGCCGATGGCCCAGCCCAAAGCCCGGGAAAATCCCGATGAAACATATTTATTGATGTATTTTATGAAAAAATAGGTATAGTGTAGTATTATATAGCCCTGAAATTAGGTATTTCATTATTTTTAATAGGTAAAGTAGCCATTTTTTCGGGCTGCGGGCCATGCAGGGCCCGGGCTTGGGATTTTATTCGTCGGGCTTTGTGAAGCCCGACCCGGAGAATGCCCAGGTCTATTTGGAACAAAGGACAACCTAATGTGCCTCGAGATCTAGTGGGGGTTGTTGAATCATAGAGGGGCTTCAGACCCATATGAACAATGATTCATGTTAATCTCTAAGGCCCATGTAGGTATATGACAGGTGGTGGAAAATTTAGTACCACCTCACAAGTTGAGGAGAGTTGAGGCCCCTTTATAAGGGTTGCTCTACCACATGACATTGGGAACTTGAGAAGAGGAGTGGCACAAGCGCGCTCCTCCTCCTTCACCACCCGCCTCGCATGCCCCGCCCACTTGCACATCATGTTTCGTGAATGAGCCGAGCCGAGCTCAGACCTATACTTGCGCTTTATTTTGCCATTGTTCAAGAATTCATCTGATTAATCAGTTAATGGGCCAGTTAATCGCTACTCATAGGATGGCCGAATCAAATAGCACTTATTCATCGTGTTAACTTGTGAGGTCGATTAATTGTCCTGTCAGATCGATTAATCCATTGTTAGGCCGATTAATCGCTGCTGGCCCATTAACTTGTGGGCAAACAAAGCCCAAAATTTTGCTCTGTAACCCTTCTCAACGTCCTCTGCCCCTCTCGCTCATCAGTAGCTAGGGTTCGAACAAACAGTAGCATATTTTAGTATATTACATAACTAAGAACATGAGAGTATGGTATAATACATAAAAAACTAGATATATGTTGGCAAGTTCCTATTTAATATACTGATTAATCCAGTTAATTGGTCGATCCACCGACTAATCGTTACTCCCAAGCCGACCGAGCATTTACCAGTTACCGATTTCCTGAGGAATGATTTTTGCCGATCATGAAAATTAACCTCGGATTAATTAGCGAGTCACTAACGGATGTGTCCGAGACATTGGAACATTGGTCATTGGCCGACTTGGTCGTGGGCCTAAGCCCAGGCCCATGACTCCCTACCCGGCGGCATATATGTTGGAGACGTTGCCCAGTGCAGCCAACACATGCAACTCACTCCCTCGCACGACTGCTCTAGCGATCCCCTCCCATCGACCGTGTGCACGGACGGACGGGGGAGCAGACCTCCGAAACCCCGTCCTTCGAGATCCTGCACCAGGAGAACGGCGATAAGGTTTTTGAGAGTGTCTCGGCGCGGCTGCTCCCGATCCATCCTTGTCTTCGTCCTCTGCTTCGATTACTTCCCATTCACTATCGCCATGGCCGACGACAACGCCAATAAGAAGGCCATGGGCAAAGCTGAGGCTACTGTTGCCGTTGTGGCCCTTGATTGGCCTACCGGAGGCTACGATTTGTTCATCCCCTACTTGCTCGTTCATGTCCTAGTCGTATATGCTCTGTTCATAGATGTTTCGGTTCTATGTTATATACGTGCTCGCATATTTAGGTATCGGTATGAGTTACATACTATGAATGTCATGTTTACTCTTGGATTAGATTAATTGAAAAAGTGCTAATATATCTAGTACGTGAACCTATTAGGGTCTTGAGTCATGGTTATTGGGTCAGGGCCTGTGGTATTTTTTTCCTCACATTGCAACACACGGGTTCTTTTGCTAATGCCATGTTAAGATAAAGGATATGAATCTATTGAGGTCTTCAATCATGATTGTTGCAACGCACGGGCTCTTTGCTAATGTATACCATAAGCTCCACATTCACACGTAAGTACATGGAATAAATGCATCTTTAGGAAGCCAATTTTATTTATTCTTTTTAGGGCATCACGCCAGATTGTATTATTCAATAGACAAGTTTGCAGGGATAATGTTGGAATCATGGGGCTGGCCCAACCAAGTATGTCTACCCTGTTCTAAAGAGAGAGAGAGAGAGAATCTAGCTAGATTATGTGCTTCCAAATTACAAGATCTACTTTTCAAAAAGAAAACTACAGGAAGAAAACTCTTTCATCCAGTCCTGGATTTCCTTGATTACCACTCCATGCACCGCGTCCAAACCTTCATGAATGTCATTGGTAACTCCTTCGCAATCAGAGGCGACAAATAAAGTTTCAATTCCCAGATCAGCTGAGAGCGCCAAGGCTTTCCCATCAGCCAATGGTTTCTAGTGTTGTTGGATCGCTCAGACCCAGACAAGTAAACGTTCAATGCCAACTTTATTTATTCAATAATCAAAATCGAAAGGTTTAAAGTCTAGTGGGCCTTGAAAACCACACATGCTTGCAGCCCTGCTGAGCAGTGGGGTTTGATTCTACTGCTCCCATCAGAGAGAAAGATTTGTAAAGTTCGAGAAAAGATCAGGCATGAACTTGCAATTCTCACGGCAGCAATACCACACTAGCACCCCCGCAAAAAAAATTTCTGAAAGTGTCAAAAACGCTATTATATTATGGGACGAAAGGAGTACCGTATTAGCAACTCTATGAAGGATTTTTTTTTCATAGTAACGAATTTTTTTTCCTTTCTCTATGGCCAGCTAAAATGGTCAACTTTTAGTCATCATTTGAGATCTGCCAGTCGTACGTACTACTAGCATGTTACTTTCACATTTTCTTTGTTTCTCTGCATAGCGACATTCTGGTCAATTCATGGCTGACAGCTACTCGCTAGGGACATGCACTCATATAGGTTTGTCGAGCATAGGACGAAGAGAAAACAAGTCTGTAGGACAAAACATCGAGTCCTGAAATCGCTTGGAAGTCGTAACAAACTATGACCTGTATTTGTAATTTTGGAGGTATCCAACCGGGTGTCTCGTCCGGGTGGCAAAGAAACCAAGATGGGAACTCGCGTCACATGGATAAGTACTAACAATCGGCGAGCACGAGCTGAAGACTTTTATAAGCAAATCTAGCACCTACTCTCAGAAATATTTGAGCATAGTGCTACTACAAATAAAATCCATATACATGTAATATGTGACCACTGTAGCGTGATCTAGCTCTGCGTAACAAGAAAAGGAGAAGATAAACCCAAGTCATAAGTATTCTTCTAATCCCAGCTCAAATGGTCTTGTTATGAACAGCAAAATACAAACATTGCTCCATGATGAAATCACATTCGTGGAGGCCTAGGTAAAAATAACAAAATCAACACACCAAAATACTGTAGAGAAGTCTTTTGGAGAATTGAATTTGTTTCTTTCACCTGGAGCATTACGAATGTTTTTTCTTCATAAAATTTTGCACATAACAGAAAATTGAACAATGTTTATTGTTCACAATGGCACAATTGAGCTTGAGTGTGGAAACTCCATCTCCCATTAAGTAGCTTGCTTGAAATATCACGGCGGTGCGAACAAAAACCTAAGAAGTAATCTTTTCCATGTAAAACGAGTAGCAATTCTAGAGATGATCAGATGCTGTTTAAAAAGTAGAAAGAGACCAGCTGCACACACAATTTAAGGTTTGCATATGATATTATGTACTTAGAAAGCATTTCCAGGATACAAGAAATTGAAAGTCAGCAACATCGCACTAATGGCAAGTAGTAGTGATATTCAGCAGCAAGATATAAGAACGACACCAAACTGTACTGCTTCCGTCACTGACTCTTCTGTCTTTCAACAGCAAGACCAATCTAACATCTATTGTTGTTCCTCAAACTCATGGCCATGATCCAAAAGATAGTTGGCAGCCAGTTCTTCATCCCTGTTGCATGCAAAGAAGACCTCCAACACAAGCTCACGGTTGAACCCCATCCCCTCGAGCTGTCAAATATACAAATATAATTAAATATTAAAGCTCTCCTAAGTAGTAATGCAACAAAGAAACTGATACTATCCATTGATAATGGATAGTCAAACTGTCAAGAGTGACACTAGGCAAGGTTTTACAAAGAAAGCAAATCATCAAAATGTATAGTACCCGCTGGATGGCCTCCCGTTCTTCTGGAGTAACTTGAACTGCCTGTGGCATTTGAGCTGCTAGCGCGCCTAGTATATTCCTGGTTGCACATAGTGGAGAAAACACCAATGTAAATGCTGTGTGTACGCCTAACTGCACATAGTTGTATAATGTTTATTAATTCTTACCCGCCAGCACCACTCTCAGGTGTTTCATTTACCAGGCGGAGAAACTCAGCCTGATTTTCCTGAATCAACCGCAGGATCTGGGGATTTTGTTTCCCCAGCTCTTGAAGCATTGGCTGTGAATACATAGGATGATACATCAGCTGATTTTCAAGTACATAAAAATGATAATCTATGAAGTACTCCTCTGTAAACTTCTATAAGACGTTTTAGGTCACTAAAAGTAGTGACCTAAAACATCTTATAGAAGTTTGCATAGGGTACTAAATAAAAAGGTTAATTCGTACCTGCAGGATTTGGGGATTAGCCTGGACCAGTGCAAGCAGTGCTTGGAACTGACAGGAAAAAGTGCATCACTGTTAGAACAATGCAACACTTCAATGACCAACCAGTAAAAGGTTGTACTGCTAGTACCTGTGGAAGCTGTCGCAATGCATCAAGGGCGCCAGCACCGGCACCCACACCAGCACCAGCATTTGCCCCACCACTTGGAATACCCTGTTAAGATAGTTTGTATCAAAACTAGCCAAAGGAGTGATCATCATCGCAAAAAAGTTTGTTGTCAGAATAAGAATGTACAACAGATAGGTGGCTGTAGATGCAGTACACAAGAAAGTTGCATAATGCTTTGTCAAGGAGACTGCACACCAGGAGACACCACAGAACAGACAGTTGTAAGAGCATATCTAACAATAGTCTATGCTATGATT
Source organism: Triticum urartu (assembly GCF_003073215.2). NCBI lineage: Eukaryota > Viridiplantae > Streptophyta > Magnoliopsida > Poales > Poaceae > Triticum > Triticum urartu. The sequence continues at coordinate 167,325,398 of NC_053028.1, read as the reverse complement.
TTCCCTCCACATAGGGACCAACTTTTAGCTTCAGAGACTGACATGCAATTTCCCTTTTTCTTTAGGGGCAGGGTGTGGTCTTATTGACACCTGTATATATTTTAAATTTTTTTAAAGCAGTAGGAGCCTCTCTTGCTGTGAAGTTCCTATGATTCCTAATCATGCTTCTGATAATGCCCTATGGCACTGAGCATGTAAAAAAAATGAAGTTGCGGCAGTGTATGAATGTAAAGGTGTAAACTAGTTTAACTGGGTCAGCAACTACTGACTTTGTAAAGCTTGGTCCATCCAATTCCACACAAAAATATACAAAAACTATAATGGTTGAAGGGGTATATCTGGAGTACATACCTGCGGGAAAAGGTTTAGAGGATTTGCATTAGGCCCTGCAGAGACGCCACCAGATGGCTGCACTGGTGCTAGAGGTGCAGCCTGAGCCTGAGGAGCCTGCAGGTTTGGTGCCTGTTGAGCAGGAGCAGGTGCTCGAGCCACAGGTGGGGCATCTACAGATTCAGGTATTCCCTAACAGTCAAACCAAAATGAAACAGTAAGAATAACATGAATTTAGAATGAAACACAAATTCAGTTCTCTCCAGATTTTGTACAAAAATAATTGAGCACATAATGAAAGGCAGCACATGGAAATAAAAACTTCAAAAGAAAAAGGAAAAAAATAACAAGCATGGAACTTACAGAATACAGATAGTCAATAGCCCTCTCAGGGTTGTTATATGCAGCACGTAAAGCACGGACAACCATATCACGTTCCCAGGTGCCACCGCCCATGTCAAGAATTTGTTGGACCGTTTGTTCTAGACTGCCGCCAGAGACAAGGTTTGATGCAGCCTGACTGTATACATCAGCATCGCCTCTATACAGCACAAGCAGAATAGAGAAATGTTAATTTTATAGTCAAACAGTGAAAGAGAATGAGGAAGATTCTTTCTGGCTCAAGATTCATTAGAACCAAATCAGTAGCCAGATTACATAATATACAGAAGCAGAAGTTGCATTAAACATGTGCTGATGCCAAATACACACAAACACATAGAATGAACTGCCAGTTTTTTTAGTCCACACATTCAGAAAATAAAGCAAAAAATATAACCTATCAAAATCAATGTATGAACCTATGCATTTCCAAGGTTCCATTCATCTTTCTTTAACTTTTGTCCAGTATACCCAGTGTTACATCATAAGTAAGATTTTCTATCACTTTAGCAGTCTAACTTGCAGAGAAGTACCAAAGAAGAAAATAATTAAAAGGTAATAAACGCTAATACCAAAAGAATTCAGGAAATAGGTTACATGACTTGTCAGCTGCTAGGTAGGTCAATGCCACAATAATTCAACCATGTTTATATTTATATCATTATAAAAGCAACAAGAAACTCGTTTCTTCTCAGGCATTCAAGAATAATTCACGGCTCCAGTTCAAAAAGAAAAAGGAAGAAAAGTTCAGAACATGGCTCATCAATGATATAAACTGTGCATGCTATCTAACAGAAACACGAATGGAAACATGTCGGGTCACCAATGTGCAAAAATAGATAATACTCCCTCTGTACCGAAATACTTGTCGTTGGGGAAAACCAGTACAAGTTCCCCCAGCGACAAGTATTGTGGTACAGAGGGAGTAGTTTACAGAAAGAACCCACATGACAAGCGACCATATGACAAGGCAAGTAAGGAATTTGTAGCTAAAAATAACAAGGACAAAGCTCTAGATTATGTTTAACAAACAGACTAAATACACTAATCAGTATCAATATACTCCCGCCATCCCATAATATAAGACATTAGCATATTGGATGTAATAACGTCTTACATTAAGGGACGGAGGGAGTAGCTTCTAATAGAATGAAAAATTAAGGCTCAGAAATGGGCTCACGATGCAGTTACTGCAGGAGCTGGAGTATCAGAAACAGCTGAAGGCTGTGCACTGGGAGGCGCCCTACAAATGAGAAGAAATAAATTAGATAAATAGAAGGTTCCAACACAAAAGTTGGGAGGCATTGATAACTCACGGTTCAGATGCAGCAACAGGTGCCTGTGAAGGTGGTGATCTTGCAGCTGAGGCAACAGGGGCAGGTGGAGTAGCAGGTTGAGACTAGCGCAATGTGACGAATTAAATAATTCCAGTTAGATGTTGATAAATTGAGGGTCACACAGAAACAAAATACAGGGTAATATTACACAACATAATTATATGATGAACTACTATTTCTGTTTAGCTAAAGTGAACTGCCTTCGCAGAAGGCAAGATATTTATGATCACAGATGTCCCACCTTATTATCTAGTAACACACATTTCTCATGTTCACTAATCTAACTTTATTCAATTTGAAGAGTCCACATATAACCCTAACAAAAAAGAGTGATATGACATGGCAGAACATTGTTGGTGCTGATTGAAGATAAAAGGTGGGAATGAAGATGCATATAAAATACAAAAAGAAAAAAGGGAAACCAGGGTGGGATCATATTTAGCTTTTTTGCACAGCAGGACATAACAACATAGAATAAAATGTTTGTTAAAATACAATAATAGGCAGGTCTGATAAAAACGTATGAACCCAAAATACCTGACTAGCAGGTGCCTTTGAAGCAGTAGAAGCACCACTAGATGATGACGCCTTAGGCTACAAGACAAATGCATACCAGATAAGTTACTGATATCCAGATCAGCAGATAACAGCCATTTAAATCTTCAAAACACACTTCTGGCACCAACTTTCAACGATTTAAGAAGTGCATAACAAAAGAACATTAGAAGTACAGAATGGAGACATTGCTGACAAAATACAAATATGGAAACAACATGAATGAAATCGCTAAGATCAATATTTATTGCTTCATCCAATTAGTGGGCTAAAAAAACTAGAAACGAAACAAAATACCATGGTCAAATTAAACACGTAGGGGCAATTTAGAATGCGTAACAGAGCATCATCGCATGTCTATGATTATATCACCAACTTCTAATGATTTGATTGAGAAGCGCTTAACAAAAGAACATTAGGAGTGATTGATAAAAGAACATTGAAAGTGCAGAATGGAGACATTACTGAGAGAACATACAAAAGTGGAATCCACATGAATGAAACCACTAAGACCAATATATATTGCTTCATCCAATTAGCGGGCTAAAAACTCGAAACACATCAAAATATAAAATACCATGGCTGAATTAAACACGCTAGTGCATTTCAGATGTGTAACAGAGCACATCATCGTATGTCTATGATTACAGCTCAACGTTGGGTGTTGGCTAAACAAAAGGAGGGAAATGGTGGGATCCATATTGGTTTGAGCAGGCATCTCATTTTGATTATCAGACAAACATGAATACTTCGACAAAAAACTTGATGTCTAATAAGGTCCGTCAAATTTCAAAGGATTACAGATCAAGGTAATGAAATATATACTCATTAATGCCATAAGTATTCATTAGATCTCGACTAAAATAAGCTACATTGTCAAGCTTAGTTCCCTGCAACATACAAATATGGCCTAATTTCTATTCAAACAACTCGAGGGTCTGGCAAAAATTCAACAGTTGGAGAACTGACAATTCAAACTAACGGGACAAGAAGCATCAAATACCTTAGACAGCATTATAACAAGGAAGCTGTTCTCTGCAACCTTGTTAGCTTCCAGAGTGGTATCATCCTTGAGAATTTTTCCTTGATATATGATCATCAGCTGATCCGCAGGGTACACATTCTGCCCCTGAGCACTCTCGATGATTCTCTTGACCTCACCCACCTGCGAAACAAACAGATTAGTACTAGTGAAGCACAACGTCAAGCATTGCAGGCCCAAACAATTTGGCTACAACAGATAACAGACTTCCCCAAAAAAATCCCGCACAAGTGACTACTACCGAGCAGTACTCAACACGTTCAATTCAGAGAACCCAGCCGACGTAAAATCACAGGCATCAGCGCCCCAACAACCCCAAGTTGCGACCGATCTACACACCACGCCATCCACCCCCCACACACCAGCAGAGCCGAGCACCGACTAAACCCTAGATTCAGATTTCTTAGAAACGCGACATCGCCCGCACGGGCACCTAATCACAGTACCACGCCGCGCCCCAATAGCACCAGGACGCCCCGAATCAAGCGAATTGCCGGATAATTGCGCCGAATCGCGCGCGATTGGAGAGAGATAGAGACAAGAGGAAGGGGGGAGATGGATCGTACCGAGGACTCGGGGGTCGCCTCGATCTCGAAGCTTGTGCCCTTGAGGGTCTTCACGTTGAGCTTCATCGCGCCTTCTCTTCCACCCTCTCACTCGACTCTCGTCTCTCGCGGTTATCCCTATCTGACTCTCGCTTCGCCTCGAGGGTTTTCGCCTTGACTTCGGACTCGCGAGGGAGGGGAGGACGACGGAGGCGCACGGGGGAAGTGAGTTTATAGGGGTAGCAAAAAAATCTGGAGCCGTAACCAAAAAGATATCCGATCAGATAGAGATAGATGATGGAGGGTGCGGTGTCCGGCTGCCGTCCCTGACACGTGGGGCCTGAGCCAGATTGGCCCGGTTGCCAGTGGGAGGGCCACGGGTGTCGAATCGGGAGGCGGGACAGCGGGGTGCGAGGCGGTGGGCAGTTCGGCTGCTCCGAGGCGGTGTGTGGGCGGATCTGCGTGCGGAAGGTGCTCGCGTGTACACAGAGCGGTTTGGTGTGGATTGAGCGGTGACATGTGGGGGTCACTCGTATGTTGGGTGGGCGTACCGGATCCGGGAAGATACTTCCTTCACAGGGGGGGAGACGGGCGGATGTGGAGTGCGAAAAGGTGGTTGTTGTGCTGGGTTGGAGAACAAGAAAGAAAATGTTTTTTTATTAAAAAACGAAAAGCTATCTAACAAACGTCAGATGTTTAAGGATTCCCGGCGAACGCGCCAACTGCCATCGGATGGGGCGCACGAATCTTAAAGCAGAGAGCGTTAGCACCCACGCAAACAGGGGGCAGTTTGGCATCCTTTATCTCGGCTGACCCATTTCCCCTCTCCCACACGCCCTATCCTCTCTCTCCTTCACTCATCACTCTCCCAACCAGATCTCGGCGAGCAGCCGCGGGAAGCCATGAATCTGACCTTATCCTCGGAGTGGGTGGTGCGTTGTAGCCTCCTCCTGGCCGATGGGTGGTGCTCCAGCGATGGCCACCCATGAATCGACAAACGAGCCGCCTCGCGTCGATGAGGGGGGGGCGAGGGCTTTGCACTGGAGGGTTATGCGTCATAAACCTCCTCCTCGCCGGGAGGAGCATGAAGAGTAGAGGGGCGGAACTGCGTCGCGCGCGTGAGGTGCACCGCATATCTGCATTATTGTTTTTTCTATATCAACTATTCTTACCAAATATGTGTTTATCAGATATATAATATTATTTCTCTTACACAATCAAATTAGTGTTGGCAAAAATTCACGCGCAAACCTACAAGGGTTGCAAGGTGCATGCAATTATCAAGGGATACAAAATAATGAATACTCCCTTTGTAAAGAAATATAATATCGTTTATATCAGGCAACGAACATTTTCTCAAAAGAAAATAAGTATTGCTTTAACATCTAGACAAAATTGACGATTTGGGTAACATTGTAATGGGCCAAAATTGGCTGCCAAAATGGACTGAATTGAGTTGGCCACAAATACTTATTGGGTTAAAATGTTTTTGGTAAAGACGGTGGTTCCAAAAGCTTCCCACATGCGGTAAATAGGAGTGGCTTCGCCTGCAGCCGGCCCAGTTCGCGGTAGCGAGTTGTGTGTCGTTCATTGCTTCATTTTGTTGGCTTTTCTGTTGCTTTATGTTTTTTCTGGTTCTTTTAAGGCTTTTCTTCAGCTTTTTTGGTTTCTGGTTTTTCTTTTTTTCTTGTCTCTTTTGTCCTTTCTTTCTTTTATTAATACATGGTGACCAAATTTTACTGCACGGTGAAAACAATTCGTCAATACATGGTGAATATTTTTCAAATACACACTAAATGTTTTTATTATATATGATGAAAATTATTTCAAATACACAATGAACATTGTTTCAATGATACCATCAACAATACTTTAGTACAGAGAACATTTTGGTACTATAAGTTACACATCTTGTAGATAAACATTGAACAATTTTGTAATCTAGGTTGAAAATTTTCTTAATATACGATGAATAATTTATAATGCATGGTGATTTTTTTTAATATACGGTGAACATTTTCTTAATATACGATGAACATATTTATAATACGTGGCAAACTTTTTGTAATGGACACATGACAAAATTTAAATACACACTTGATTTTTGGTAAACATACACTGAACATTTTTTAATGAATGATGAACTTTTAAATATACTCCTCTGTCCCAAAATATAAGACATTATTACATTCAATATGCTCACATATTGGATGTAATAACTGAAGGAAATATGCCCTAGAGGCAATAATAAAGTTATTATTTATTTCCTTATATCATGATAAATGTTTATTATTCATGCTAGAATTGTATTAACCGGAAACATAATACAAGTGTGAATACATAGACAAACAGAGTGTCACTAGTATGCCTCTACTTGACTAGCTCGTTGATCAAAGATGGTTATGTTTCCTAGCCATAGACATGAGTTGTCATTTGATTAACGGGATCACATCATTAGAAGAATGATGTGATTGACTTGACCCATTCCGTTAGCTTAGCACTTGATCGTTTAGTTTTGTTGCTATTGCTTTCTTCATAACTTATACATGTTCCTATGACTATGAGATTATGCAACTCCGGTTTACCGGAGAAACACTTTGTGTGCTACCAAACGTCACAACGTAACTGGGTGATTATAAAGGTGCTCTACAGGTGTCTCCGAAGGTACTTGTTGGGTTGGCGTATTTCGAGATTAGAATTTGTCACTCCGATTGTCGGAGAGGTATCTCTGGGCTCTCTCGGTAATACACATCACTCAAGCCTTGCAAGCATTGCAACTAATAAGTTAGTTGCGGGATGATGTATTACAGAACGAGTAAAGAGACTTGCCGGTAACGAGATTGAACTAGGTATTGAGATACCGACGATCGAATCTCAGGCAAGTAACATACCGATGACAAAGGGAACAACGTATGTTGTTATGCGGTCTGACCGATAAAGATCTTCGTAGAATATGTAGGAACCAATATGAGCATCCAGGTTTCGCTATTGGTTATTGACCGGAGACATGTCTCGGTCATGTCTACATAGTTCTCGAACCCGTAGGGTCCACACGCTTAAAGTTCGGTGACGATCGTAATTAGGGTTTTTGTGTTTTGATGTACCGAAGGTTATTCGGAGTCCCGGATGTGATCACGGACATGACGAGGAGTCTCAAAATGGTCGAGACATAAAGATTGATATATTGGAAGCATATATTTGGATATCGGAATCGTTCCGGGTGAAATCGGGATTTTACCGGAGTACCGGGGGTTACCGGACCCCTCCCCCGGGGGGGGTTAATGGGCCTACATGGTCCCTAAGGGAGAAGAGGAGGGCCGGCCAGGGCAGGCCGCGTGCCCCCTCGCCCCTAGTCTGAATAGGACAAGGAAGGGGGGGCGGCGCCCCCCTTTCCTCTTTCGCCCTTCCCCTTTCCTTCTCCAACAAGGCAAGAGGGGGGAGTCCTACTCCCGGTGGGAGTAGGACTCCTCCAGGCGCACCCCTAGGGGCCGGCCACACCTCCCCCTCCCTCCTTTATATACGGGGGCAGGGGGCACCCCATGACACACAAGTTGATCTTCGTGATCGTTCCTTAGCCGTGTGCGATGCCCCCTTCCACCATATTCCACCTCGGTCATATCGTAGCGGTGCTTAGGCGAAGCCCTGCGTCGGTAGAATATCATCACCGTCATCATGCCGTCGTGCTGACGAAACTCTCCCTCAACACTCGGTTGGATCGGAGCTCGAGGGACGTTACCGAGTTGAACGTGTGCAGAACTCGGAGGTGTTGTACGTTCGGTACTTGAATCGGTCGGATCGGGAAGACGTACGACTACTTCCTCTACGTTGTGTCAACGCTTCCGTTGCCGGTCTACGAGGGTACGTAGACAACACTCTCCCCTCTCGTTGATATGCATCACCATGATCTTGCGTGTGCGTAGGAATTTTTTTGAAATTACTACGTTTCCCAATAGTGGTATCAGAGCCAGGTTTTATGTGTTGATGTTATGCACGAGTAGAACACAAGTGAGTTGTGGACGATATAAGTCATACTGCTTACCAGCATGTCATACTTTGGTTCGGCGGTATTGTTGGATGAAGCGCCCGGACCGACATTACGCGTACGCTTACGCGAGACTGGTTCTACCGACGTGCTTTGCACACAGGTGGCTGGCGGGTGCCAGTTTCTCCAACTTTAATTGAATCGAGTGTGGCTACGCCCGGTCCTTGCGAAGGTTAAAATATCACCAACTTGACAAACTATCATTGTGGTTTTGATGCGTAGGTAAGAACGGTTCTTGCTAAGCCCGTAGCAGCCACGTAAAACTTGCAAGAACAAAGTAGAGGACGTCTAACTTGTTTTTGCAGGGCATGTTGTGATGTGATATGGTCAAGACATGATGCTAAATTTTATTGTATGAGATGATCATGTTTTGTAACCGAGTTATCGGCAACTGGCAGGAGCCATATGGTTGTCGCTTTATTGTATGCAATGCAATCACGTTGTGATGCTTTACTTTATCACTAAGCGGTAGCGATAGTCGTGGAAGCATAAGATTGGCGAGACGGCAACGATGCTACGATGGAGATCAAGGTGTCGTGCCGGTGACGATGGCGATCATGACGGTACTTCGGAGATGGAGATCACAAGTACAAGATGATGATGGCCATATCATATCATTTATATTGATTGCACGTGATGTTTATCTTTTATGCATCTTATCTTGCTTTGATTGACGGTAGCATTATAAGATGATCTCTCACTAAATTTCAAGATAAAAGCGTTCTCCCTGAGTATGCACAGTTGCCAAAGTTCGTCGTGCCCAGACACCACGTGATGATCGGGTGTGATAAGCTCTACGTCCATCTACAATGGGTGCAAGCCAGTTTTGCACACGCAGAATACTCAGGTTAAACTTGACGAGCCTAGTGTTGGAAATAGGCCCTAGAGGCAATAATAAATTGATTATTATTATATTTCCTTGTTCATGATAATCGTTTATTATCCATGCTAGAATTGTATTGATAGGAAACTCAGATACATGTGTGGATACATAGACAACACCATGTCCCTAGTAAGCCTCTAGTTAACTAGCTCGTTGATCAATAGATGGTTACAGTTTCCTGACCATGGACATTGGATGTCATTGATAACGGGATCACATCATTAGGAGAATGATGTGATGGACAAGACCCAATCCTAAGCATAGCACTAGATCGTGTAGTTCGTATGCTAAAGCTTTTCTAATGTCAAGTATCATTTCCTTAGACCATGAGATTGTGCAACTCCCGGATACCGTAGGAATGCTTTGGGTGTGCCAAACGTCACAACGTAACTGGGTGTCTATAAAGGTACACTACGGGTATCTCCGAAAGTGTCTATTGGGTTGGCACGAATCGAGACTGGGATTTATCACTCCGTGTAAACGGAGAGGTATCTCTGGGCCCACTCGGTAGGACATCATCATAATGTGCACAATGTGATCAAGGAGTTGATCACGGGATGATGTGTTATGGAACGAGTAAAGAGACTTGCCGGTAACGAGATTGAACAAGGTATCGGGATACCGACGATCGAATCTCGGGCAAGTATCGTACCGATAGACAAAGGGAATTGTATACGGGATTGATTAAGTCCTTGACATCGTGGTTCATCCGATGAGATCATCGTGGAACATGTGGGAGCCAACATGGGTATCCAGATCCCACTATTGGTTATTGACCGGAGAACGTCTCGGTCATGTCTGCATGTCTCCCGAACCCGTAGGGTCTACACACTTAAGGTTCGATGACGCTAGGGTTATAAAGGAAGTTTGTATGTGGTTACCGAATGTTGTTCGGAGTCCTGGATGAGATCCCGGATGTCACGAGGAGTTCCGGAATGGTCCGGAGGTAAATATTTATATATGGGAAGTCCTGTTTTGGTCACCGAACAAGTTTCGGGGTCACCGGTATTGTACCGGGACCACCGGAAGGGTCCCGGGGGTCCACCGGGTGGGGCCACCTGCCCCGGGGGGCCACACGGACTGTAGGGGTGTGCGCCTTAGCCTATATGGGCCAAGGGCACCAGCCCCAAGAGGCCCATGCGCCAAGAGATAAGGAAAGGAAGAGTCCTAAAGGGGGAAGGCACCTCCTAGGTGCCTTGGGGAGGAGGGACTCCTCCCTGGCCGCACCCTTCCTTGGAGGAAGGGCCAAGGCTGCGCCCCCCCTCTTTCCCTTGCCCCTATATATATGTGGGGGGTGGGAGGGCAGCCATACCAATGTTCTGGTGCAGCCCTCCCCTTCTCCCAAGTACTTCTCCTCTCCCGTGGTGCTTGGCGAAGCCCTGCAGGATTGCCACGCTCCTCCACCACCACCACGCCGTTGTGCTGCTGCTGGATGGAGTCTTCCTCAACCTCTCCCTCTCTCCTTGCTGGATCAAGGCGTGGGAGACATCGTCGGGCTGTACGTGTATTGAACGCGGAGGTGCCGTGCGTTCGGCATTTGGTCATCGGTGATTTGGATCACGACGAGTACGACTCCATCAACCCCGTTCTCTTGAACGCTTCCGCGCGCGATCTACAAGGGTATGTAGATCCACTCCTCCCTCGTTGCTAGATGACTCCATAGATTGATCTTGGTGACACGTAGGAAAATTTTGAATTATTGCTACGTTGCCCAACACCTAGCATATGCAGATATGGCCTCGGAACACTGAGACCGAAAGGTCGAGCGTGAATCATATAGTAGATATGATCAACATATTAATGTTCACCATTGAAAGTTACTCCATTTCACGTGATGATCGGTTATGGTTTAGTTGATTTCGATCACGTGATCACTTAGAAAATTAGAGGGATGTCTTTCTAAGTGGGAGTTCTTAAGTAATATGATTAATTGAACTTAAATTTATCATGAACTTAGTACCTGATAGTATCTTGCTTGTCTATGTTTGATTGTAGATAGATGGCCCGTGCTGTTGTTCCGTTGAATTTTAATGCATTCCTTGAGAAAGCAAAGTTGAAAGATGATGGTAGCAATTACACGGACTGGGTCCGTAACTTCAGGATTATCCTCATTGCTGCACAGAAGAATTACATCCTGGAAGCACCGCTGGGTGCCAGGCCTGCTGCTGGAGCAACACCAGATGTTATGAACGTCTGGCAGAGCAAAGATGATGACTACTCGATAGTTCAGTGTGCCATGCTTTACGGCTTAGAATCGGGACTTCAACGACGTTTTGAACATCATGGAGCATATGGGATGTTCCAGGAGTTGAAGTTAATATTTCAAGCAAATGCCCGGATTGAGAGATATGAAGTCTCCAGTAAGTTCTATAGCTGCAAGATGGAGGAGAATAGTTCTGTCAGTGAACATATACTCAAAATGTCTGGGTATCATAATCACTTGACTCAACTGGGAGTTAATCTTCCTGTTGATGGTGTCATTAACAGAGTTCTTCAATCACTGCCACCAAGCTACAAGAGCTTCGTGATGAACTATAACATGCAAGGGATGGATAAGACAATTCCCGAGCTCTTCGCAATGCTAAAGGCTGCGGAGGTAGAAATCAAGAAGGAGCATCAAGTGTTGATGGTCAACAAGACCGTCAGTTTCAAGAAAAAGGGCAAAGGGAAGAAGAAGGGGAACTTCAAGAAGAACAACAAGCAAGTTGCTGCTCAGGAGAAGAAACCCAAATTTGGACCTAAGCCTGAAACTGAGTGCTTCTACTGCAAGCAGACTGGACACTGGAAGCGGAACTGCCCCAAGTATTTGGCGGATAAGAAGGATGGCAAGATGAACAAAGGTATATGTGATATACATGTTATTGATGTGTACCTTACTAGAGCTCGCAGTAGCACCTGGGTATTTGATACTGGTTCTGTTGCTAATATTTGCAACTCGAAACAGGGACTACGGATTAAGCGAACACTGGCGAAGGACGAGGTGACGATGCGCGTGGGAAATGGTTCCAAAGTCGATGTGATCGCAGTCGGCACGCTACCTCTACATCTACCTTCGGGATTAGTATTAGACCTAAATAATTGTTATTTTGTGCCAGCGTTGAGCATGAACATTATATCTGGATCTTGTTTGATGCGAGATGGTTATTCATTTAAATCAGAGAATAATGGTTGTTCTATTTATATGAGCAATATCTTTTATGGTCATGCACCCTTGAAGAGTGGTCTATTTTTGATGAATCTCGATAGTAGTGATACACATATTCATAATGTTGAAGCCAAAAGATGCAGAGTTGATAATGATAGTGCAACTTATTTGTGGCACTGCCGTTTAGGTCATATCGGTGTAAAGCGCATGAAGAAACTCCATACCGATGGACTTTTGGAATCACTTGATTATGAATCACTTGGTACTTGCGAACCATGCCTCATGGGCAAGATGACTAAAACACCGTTCTCCGGTACTATGGAGAGAGCAACATATTTGTTGGAAATCATACATACAGATGCATGTGGTCCGATGAATATTGAGGCTCGTGGCGGATATCGTTATTTTCTCACCTTCACAGATGATTTAAGTAGATATGGGTATATCTACTTAATGAAGCATAAGTCTGAAACATTTGAAAAGTTCAAAGAATTTTAGAAAGTGAAGTTGAAAATCATCGTAACAAGAAAATAAAGTTTCTACGATCTGATCGTGGAGGAGTATTTTTGAGTTACGAGTTTGGTCTACATTTGAAACAATGCGGAATAGTTTTGCAACTCACGCCACCCAGAACACCACAGCGTAATGGTGTGTCCGAACGTCGTAATCGTACTTTACTAGATATGGTGTGATCTATGATGTCTCTTACTGATTTACCGCTATCGTTTTGGGGTTATACTTTAGAGACGGTTGCATTCACGTTAAATAGGGCACCATCGAAATCCGTTGAGATGACGCCTTATGAACTGTGGTTTGGCAAGAAACCAAAGTTGTTGTTTCTGAAAGTTTGGGGTTGCGATGCTTATGTGAAAAAGCTTCAACCTGATAAGCTCGAACCCAAATCGGAGAAATGTGTCTTCATAGGATACCTAAAGGAGACTGTTGGGTACACCTTCTATCACAGATCCGAAGGCAAGACATTCGTTGCTAAGAATGGATCCTTTCTAGAAAAGGAGTTTCTCTCGAAAGAAGTGAGTGGGAGGAAAGTAGAACTTGATGAGGTAACTGTACCTGCTCCCTTATTGGAAAGTAGTACATCACAGAAACCGGTTTCTGTGACACCTATACCAATTAGTGAGGAATCCAATGATAATGATCATGAAACTTCAGATCAAGTTACTACCGAACCTCGTAGATCAACCAGAGTAAGGTCCGCACCAGAGTGGTACGGTAATCCTATTCTGGAAGTCATACTACTAGATCATGATGAACCTACGAACTATGAAGAAGCGATGGTGAGCCCAGATTCCGCAAAATGGCTAGAAGCCATGAAATCTGAGATGGGATCCACGTATGAGAACAAAGTGTGGACTTTGGTTGACTTGCCCATTGATCGGCAAGCAATTGAGAATAAATGGATTTTCAAGAAGAAGACTGACGCTGACGGTAATGTTACTGTCTACAAAGCTCGACTTGTTGCGAAAGGTTTTCGACAAGTTCAAGGGATTGACTACGATGAGACCTTCTCACCCGTAGCGATGCTTAAATCTGTCCGAATCATGTTAGCAATTGCTGCATTTTATGATTATGAAATTTGGAAGATGGATGTCAAAACTGCATTCCTGAATGGATTTCTGGAAGAAGAGTTGTATATGATGCAACCGGAAGGTTTTGTCGATCCAAAGGGAGCTAACAAAGTGTGCAAGCTCCAGCGATCCATTTATGGACTGGTGCAAGCCTCTCAGAGTTGGAATAAACGCTTTGATAGTGTGATCAAAGCATTTGGTTTTGTACAGACTTTTGGAGAAGCCTGTATTTACAAGAAAGTGAGTGGGAGCTCTGTAGCATTTCTGATATTATATGTGGATGACATATTACTGATTGGAAATGATATAGAATTTCTGGATAGCATAAAGGGATACTTGAATAAGAGTTTTTCAATGAAAGACCTCGGTGAAGCTGCTTACATATTGGGCATTAAGATCTATAGAGATAGATCAAGACGCTTAATTGGACTTTCACAAAGCACATACCTTGATAAAGTTTTGAAGAAGTTCAAAATGGATCAAGCAAAGAAAGGGTTCTTGCCTGTGTTACAAGGTGTGAAGTTGAGTAAGACTCAATGTCCGACCATCGCAGAAGATAGAGTGAAAATGAAAGATGTTTCCTATGTTTCAGCCACAGGCTCTATCATGTATGCAATGTTGTGTACCAGACCTGATATGTGCCTTGCTATAAGTCTAGCAGGGAGGTACCAAAGTAAGCCAGGAGTGGATCACTGGACAGCGGTCAAGAACATCCCGAAGTACCTGAAAAGGACTAAGGATATGTTTCTCGTATATGGAGGTGACAAAGAGCTCATCGTAAATGGTTACGTAGATGCAAGCTTTGACACTGATCCGGACAATTCTAAATCACAAACTGGATACGTGTTTATATTGAACGGTGGAGCTGTCAATTGGTGCAGTTCTAAACAAAGCGTCGTGGCGGGATCTACATGTGAAGTGGAGTATATAGCTGCTTCGGAAGCAGCAAATGAAGAAGTCTGGATGAAAGAGTTCATATCCGATCTAGGTGTCATACCTAGTGCATCGGGTCCAGTGAAAATCTTTTGTGACAATACTGGTGCAATTGCCTTGGCAAAGGAATCCAGATTTCACAAGAGAACCAAGCACATCAAGACACGCTTTAATTCCATTCGGGATTTAGTCTAAGTGGGAGACATAGAAATTTGCAAGATACATACGGATCTGAATGTTGCAGACCCGCTGACTAAGCCTCTTCCACGAGCAAAACATGATCAGCACCAAGGCTCCATGGGTGTTAGAGTCATTACTGTGTAATCTAGATTATTGACTCTAGTGCAAGTGGGAGACTGAAGGAAATATGCCCTAGAGAACAAGAAGAATTATAGTAATTTCAAAATTTTGAAAAGTTCGAGAACATATTACCGTACCACTCTGGTGCGGATATCACTCTGGTTTACATACGAGGTTCGGTAGTAACTTGATCTGAAGTTACATGATCATCATCATTAGCTTCCTCACTAATTGGTGTAGTAGTCACAGGAACAGATTTCTGTGATGAACTACTTTCCAATAAGGGAGCAGGTACAGTTACCTCATCAAGTTCTACTTTCCTCCCACTCACTTCTTTCGAGAGAAACTCCTTCTCTAGAAAGGATCCATTATCAGCAATGAATACCTTGCCTTCGGATCTGTGATAGAAGGTGTACCCAACTGTCTCCTTTGGGTATCCTATGAAGACACACGTTTCTCCGATTTGGGTTTTACTTTTTCACATAAGCATTGCAATCTCAAACTTTAAGAAACGACAACTTAGGTTTGTATTATATATGATGAAAATTATTTCAAATACACAATGAACATTGTTTCAATGATACCATCAACAATACTTTAGTACAGAGAACATTTAGGTACTATAAGGACGTGTTCGGCAACACTCCAGCTTCTGCAAAACTTCCCAAATCCGGCTTCTTGCGTCGCTTCTCGCTTCAGGTAGCGACCTGGAAATCATTCGGCAGCGTCAGCTTCTTGAAGTACCAGCTCCCAGTCGATAGCCCATGTATTCGGCCAATTTGGTCGCAGTTTTAGAGTGGGCTGAGGGCCCAAGTGGCTGTGAAAGAAGCGTGGGCTATAGGCCCAGTCGGATTTGGTGAGTGTGAACGTTATTTTCAGCCCAAGTGGCAGGTTGGCTAGTGCATGTTATGTTCGCTCGTGACGATTTCTCTCGTACCGGTTTGATCCAGTCACTTGGCGGTGGCACTGCCTTGTAATTCCAGTCAACTCCAACTTTATCGTTTTCTGAGATCTGGAAAAGGCCAGCTTCTCCAACTCCTCAGTTTTTGCACTTGGGACGCTCGCCAGCTTCTTGATTTCTACTCCATGGAGCTAATGCGTTCGGCTCAGCTTCATGCATGGAGTAGAGGAAACTGGGAGCTGGAGCGTTGCCAAACACGCCCTAAGTTACACATCTTGTAGATAAACATTAAACAATTTTGATGAACTTTTAAATATACTCCTCTGTCCCAAAATATAAGACATTATTACATTCAGTATGCTCACATATTGGATGTAATAACGTCTTTCATATTAGATGTAATAATGTCTTATATTATCAAACGGAGAGAATATATATTTAAATCTTAAAAAATGTACAAGCAGCTGGGTTTTAGATGAAAACCGGCTGAAAATTTGAAGAAACGAAAAACAAATAATAGAAACCCGCAACAGAGTTTGCCACACATTGCAAGAGTGGGCTGACGGCCCATTACGCACGAAACCTGTGCGAACTTTCTTTTCAAGCTAATGAGCGTCAAAGTCAAACAAGAGAGAGCATCTAGCTGGCGAGCGCTTCCTCGGAAGTCTCGCAATGATCAATTACGGTGGGTTGATCCTTAAAAAAAAACTTGCGATGGGCTGAGAGCGCGCCACCGCGTGTAGTGTTCTGGGCGCTCCCTCCGGATTTTGTTTTCTCACGCGTTTTCGGCATTTTAGATGGTTTTTTCCAAAGGGTTTTCAACCTTTTGCTTTTTCACCGGACTTTTTTAGCTTTTCGACAAAAAAGAAAAAAGAATTGCATAAAAAACACATTTCTTTTGCTTTCTTAAGAGGCATGGTTTTGCTTTCACGAAAGGCACGGCCGCGCCTGTCGAAAAAAACGTATTTTCATTTTTTTCCTTTTACGAAAGGCACGGTTTTGCTTCTTGAAAACAGAAAAAAAATCTCTTTTTTTTCCACGACAAGCACAGCCGTGCCTCTTGGAAACGGAGAAAAAATATGTCTTTTTTTTTCTTTCATGAGAGACACGTTTTTGCTTCCGCAAAAGCCACGGCTGTGCCTCTCATAAACGAAAAAAATGTATTTTCTCTTTTTTTTCGTGAGAGGCTCGGATTTGCTTTCCGGAGAGGCACGGCCGTGCCTCTCGGAAACGGCTTCCGGAAAGGAAATAAAAGTGCTCCCGTTTTTGTTTTTTCTTCCGGCTTTTTACTAGAAAAAAGTTCGTCAGAACCTATCAACATGAGATCTAGTTTTAAAGATTTCGACATAAGGAATCCAACGATGAAAACAATTCAAGATTTGAACGCATGATTTAAGAGATAAAATGCTTTAAACAAACGAATCTAAAAAAAAGAGAAAACTCATAGGTTGGACACACGGTTGTGACAAGTGACGCACATGTAATGCACGCACTTGTCACAACCTAAAAAGGTGAGAGTGATTTCAATCAGTGATTTACAAATAGGAGGTCTCGGCAAAGGTGAACTGGACTGGGATTAAAGGGTCAAAATACTAGGGAATCCTATATGGCACGCAGGTCGCTCGCGAGGGACCTGGCGCATACCACCCCTCGCGCGCGGGTGTTTGTATGGGCCGGGCCATTTTCCGGTTTCTTTTCATTTCGTTTTTCCTTCCTTTTCTTTTTCCCTTTTTTCTTTTTCCCTTTTTCTTTTCTATTTTTTCTTATTTAGTTTTTCACCTTTTTGTGAATTTTTCTTCCAATTTTCTGAACATTTTGTTTTTCATAAAATTCAAAAAATGTTATCGAATTAAAAAAAATGTTCATGAAATTTAAAATTTGTTCATAGATTTTTAAAAAATGTTTATTAAATTCAAAATTTATCTATTGAATTCAAAAACTGTGCGCCCAATTATCGGCGCGCCTGTCGCGAAACAGGAGCTCCCCAAAATACTGATTGGGGCAGTTACTACATGGACCTTTACAAGGCTGACACTCGCGTCCGTGTCATAGCCTGGAGGCCCAGTTCAGGGTGTGGCGGTGCCAATGGTCTTGGTTTTCCTAAAAACAAACAAACGTCATGGTTTCCCGGGAAAAAACCTTGTGGATATGGTTTTTGAGGTTTTCCCTGTTTGCTCTGATTTCGACTTGGTCATTATGTTTCCATTTAAAACACAATTTCTTTAAAATTCAACGCTTATTTTGGGTTAAATGAACATTCCCAAAATATGTGGGGCGGATTTCTTAAATTACATGAACAATTTTTTATTGTAGTGCATATAATTTTCTAAAACGTGAACAATTTTTTTAAAAGCATGTATAGTTTTTGAAAATTGCATGAACATGCTAAAGAAAGTTCATTGTGTATTTAAAAACTATGAACACTTTATTTTAGTAGCATACACATGTTTCTAAAAAATTGTATGAATATATTATTAAAGTAGTAGAATATTTTTTAGGACATGTACTATTTTGAACAATTCTTTAAATTTATGAAAAAAAATATCATAGCATATTGAAAATATTCAGTATATGTTTAGTAATATTTGACACGCTAAAAAATGTACTCATATGATAAAAAATGCAATTTTTACTACTTAAAAGTGAAGGGGCGTGTTTGTGGGTAAAAATAAAACTATTAATATTAAAAATAAAAATAAAAGGGAAATTTTAAAATATAAAATGAGAATAAAAATAAACCAAAATACAAATATTATCAAAGAAAAAACATAAGGGAGAAATTAGGCCATGGAAAACCAAGATAGTGCTCGCTAGTATGAAACAGATGAAACCACCTATTTAGGCCCACCATATCGGCCAGGGTGCATGTTTGACCATATCGGCCATTATGTTCCGTTAGGCCTAGCCAGACAAGGCCGCAAAGGTCAATTTCTTAGGTCTGTGAGTCCACTATGTGGTGCGCCATCCGCTGCCATGTGTCATGTGCTCGACGCACCTTCGGGATTTCAGTTTTTTTTTTCTGCATGTGTTTTTGGGTTTTGTTTTGTTTTGTATTTGTTGTCTAGATTTTGCTTGATTTTTACTATATTCTTTTTGGAAGCAGTGTTTTTTTACAAGAAGCACAACTGTGATTCCTAAAAATGAGAAAGCATATACGTGCTTCTGCAGCCTATGCTTTCACGAAAAGCATAATTGTGCTTCCTGAAAAGGTAAAAAAATTATGCTTTCCACAAAAGGAAAACACATAGTTTGTGCTTCTCAAAAAGGAAAATGCAACAACTTTGCTTTTCAAAAAAGGAAAAGCACAGTCTTTGCTTCCACAAGAAGGAAAGCACATCTCCGCATTCCGAAAATGGAAAAGCACAGCCTATGCTTCCACGAGAAACACAATTGCACTTCCAAAAAAAGTGAAAAACACAACTGGGATTATGGGTTATTTTTTATAGATTGTTTTCGGTTTTCGATCTTTTTTTGTTTTTGATTTCCCTTTTTTGTTCTTTTGTTTTAATTCTTCATTTTTTCTGATACTTTTGTGAAAAAAAGTTCGTCAAAGCTTATTTACATGAGATTAGTTTCGAAGATCCCGGCGAGAGAAACCCAACAGTGAAAACAATTTGTGGTTTGGACGCATGATTCAAGAGTTGAAATATTTTAGAAAAACAGATCTACAAAAAATAAGAAAAACCAACCGGTTTTAGAAAACAACAAGGGCAAGCCAAGACTCACCGAGACAACAAGTTCGGTATAGAAAAAACGCCCTCCTCACATGAACTTTTTTAGTTTTGTTGGACCTCACACACATGAACTAACAACCTATTCTGCCAAGGGTATCCGACCGAACTTTGTTGCAGCTATAGTAGGTTTTACGAAAAGTGCTTACGAACATGATGTGGAGACATAGGATTTATCGGCCAAAATCACTGTTTTGACCTTGTCAGGAAATTTGAGCATAAAATGAACTCCCCAGAAATTTATTTCAGGATCTGGCCCTTCGGGTAACGCCATGGCTTGTGATGTTTCTGCCTCACATAAACTGTCCAAACCGGGCAACATTTCTCTCCTTAATAGACAAGTGGCAATGGACACACTTTGTTAGAAACGCCACAGTCAATGGCATTTCTAATTAGGGCAACAACACCACTGACCCTGGAGTTTCCAGTAACGCCACTGACCCTGGAGTTTCTGCCCTGCCACGTAGATACATGAACAGGTCAGAGATGTTGCCTGGTTTGGCGTATCTATGTGGGTAATAGATGCCACAAGCCATGACATTGTTGAAAAGGATCAGATTATGAAATAAATTCTGAGTGAGTTCATTTTGTATTAAAGTTTTCTGATAAGGTCAAAATAGTTATTTTTGCTAGATTTATCATGATTTGGGTACCACTGATAGATTGGGAAAGAGAATCAATGAGACTAGCCCAGCTAGTCCCATAGCATTCGTCCGTAGAGGAATTACCGTAAGCCTAGTATTTTTGGTACCCGGCCTTCCATGAACAGTCTTTGACTACCATGGGAGGAACAAACTGGGGACTCTCTGGCGTCGGTGAAGAAGTAACCAAATATATGTATGGGTCATTTGAATTCCTGTAGTACATCCTCTCCAGCCCTGGTGAGGCCACAGGTGGCAATATTTTAACACTATGCAACTAATAAAACAACCCGTACAATTAACTCCCGACGAATGGTCGTTCAACGGTCTCGGAGTCTCAGTATAATTTTTTATTACGTTTGATGTGCTTTATACTTCCAGTGAACTCTGATAATAGTTCTGGATTACTTTTGGAAAAAGTTAAACCCAGTAACATTCACCGTCATTTAAGAAAAGCTTAGGGACTGGCTATGTGTCGGTCGACTGATTTTATTTTAGGGCCAGTCATTTTTTATGTAGGATTCATCCAAGTGTGTGGCAACGATCGGCCTCGCAGGCACATGCATGCATGCAATTGTTCCGCGTGTCATACATGGATGGTGTGTCCGTGTACATGACCATTGAAACATTTCTGCTGGATGGATTGAGTACATGCATTACACGTATGTGCACGCACAACTTTTGTATAAGTTTCAGTAATTATATATGATATAGAAATTAACAAAATCAAAATAACAAAGTTCTCTAAGAAAGATTAAGTATAATTGGTATTGGCCTTTAAGAATAAAAAAACTTGCACGCAACATTACATTCGAATCACACTTTTTGTAATACGCAAAGAATAAACATATAATAGTGTAATTTTCACAATCTACTATAATTTACATACATATTGTGTAGTTCTTGCATGTATACTTACACACGCAAAAATAAAAAAAAAGTGGCATTAATATTCCCCATTAAGAAGAAGAAAAAAAGTTGACAAATTTCGCACAAAGATGATATATAAATTACACTTTTTATAATATGCAAGGATAAACATCTAATAGTGGAATGATATTGGTATTGCCCTTAAAGAAATAAAATAAAATAAAATAAAAAGTAAAATGAAATCAAAATCAAAATCAAAATAATAAAGTTTTCTATGAAAAAAATGAAACCCTTTAAAGAGGGAGAAAAAAATAAAAAAATTCAAAATAATGAAGTTTTCTAGGGAACAATGAAGTCCTTTAAGAAGAAAGAAAAGGAGAAAAAAATTGCACACAACTTGCGCTGAAATTGCACTTTTAGTAATATGCAAAAAGGAACATATAATATTACAATTTTTTATTGTAGTATAATTTACACACATCTTGTATAGTACTTGTGTGTATACTTATTACACACACAAAAATGAAAAGAACATTTTCTCATAAAGAATGAAGTAGTGGCATTGGTACCGCCCTTCAAGAAGAAAGAAATATAAAAATGATAGAATTTGCACACAAAACACATAAGAACAAACATATAATAATAGAATTTACATAAAAAATAAGTTAAAAAGAAGGAATGAGTTAGTTTCATTGGTATTACCTTTAAATAAGAAAGAAAGCGAAATAAAAGCTTAGAACAAAAAAATTCCACACAATTAGTACAAAAATTGCACTTTTTATAAGTATGCAAGAAAGAAACATATATCAGTGAAATTTCTGTACTCTAATATATTCCCTTCATTTCATAATATAGTGCATATATTTTATTTTGAAAAGTCAAACCTCGTCAACTTTGACCAAGTTCGTGAAGAAAAACATTTACATATAGAATGCCAAACATATATCATTAGGTTCATCATAAGACACAGTTTCATGTTTTATATGTTTAGTACCCCCTCCGTACCGGTGTGTAAGGCATCTTAGACCTCTCCCAATGCATTGGTGCTAAAGTGGGATGCTAAGTGCATTAAAATGCTTAGCAACTAATGTCTCAATGCATCGGTGCTTTGGTTTTGTAGCTAAGCCTTCTATATTTAATTGCCTAGGTCCACGTGTTTAGCGTTGGTTCTTATTGGGCTCACCATAATGCTCTCTCTCCTCTTTAATTGCTTTGCCACATCATTTTTCTATGTATGTGGCACCCTTAGCACCTGTACACCTTGGAGCACTGGGAAGGGCTTTACGTTGTGCACCGCGACCAAGGCGGAGGGAAAAACGAGAGAACTTAATGTTTATTTGCTAATTAATATCATTGCATTGCCTCATATTGTGCCTCTTGATGAAGGGTCAACTGAAGGAGGGGATAATCACAATGTTTACACTGTTGAATCGCCTTCTGGATCGCCAATGCATGAAAATATGGCTCCTGAAGGGCGGGCTTCGCGCAGACAATTTCTGAAATTGGAGCGTGTGGAGGAGATGGCAACCAACAGACTGAAGAAGCGCGATGCTGAAGGTAAAAATATATCTTACTCGAATAATCAATTTTCTGCACTAGATGACACTGCTATTGTTGCTCGGGCTGCTATGATGGGAGTGCATATTCCTGATGATAGCTTTGATACGATAGATATTTTTGCGGGAATTAGAGATATCTAGGACCCTGTTACATGATAAGAGGGTTGAAACTAACACTGATCCTATTATTGTAAATGATGGGCTGGGTAATGATATTCCCTTCCTATTAACCTAGGATAACGAAAATGTAGACGATGATGAGCCTTATATCTTGGTGTAGTCCAGACAAAAAAAGAAACATGCCCAACAACGGAAAAAAGTGAAGGTCTTGTCCCCTCATGATATGGACAGACCTGTCACGAGGAGTCAGATGAAAAATAAGGAGGGCAAGTCTGCCCTGAATCCTGGCAGACCTACTAGGGAGAGGGGGAAACCTGCAAGATATAAATGATAGGATTGCTTTGGAATTGTAGGGGGGCAGGCAAGAAAGGCATGTCTACCTGCCTCACTGATATCATTTGTGACAATAATGTGGATTTTATTGGTCTTCAAGAGACTATGAAAAAAACTTATAATCCTTCCTATTTTAGGAAATTGGACCCTGAAGGTAAATTCAAATGGGAGTGGATTCCTTCTAGGGGTAAATCAGGAGGTATTTTGGGTGGTGTCGATAAAGACAAATTTGATCTTATAAATGTTAAACATGGAAAATATATCCTTCAAATGGACCTTTTTGATAAAGGTAAGAAATGCAACTGGGCTCTGCTGGTTGTGTATGGAGCAGCTCAGGATGAAAACAAACCAGAATTTATTGCAGAACTGTCTAATATGTGTAATAATACCCACATTCCTTATCTGGTGGGAGGAGATTTTAATATCCTTAGACATAGTGGAGAGAAGAACAAGAAAACTTCCATGTCCCATTTTTCTGAGGTGTTCAATTCTGTCATCCACCTCCTTGGCCTGAGAGAGATCAGTATGTCAGGTGGATGTTATACTTGGTCTAACAAGCAGGAAAACCCTACCCTGGAGAAGTTGGATAGGATATTGATGTCACCTGACTGGGAGGACTTGTATCCTCTTGTTTCAGTTAGTAAGCTAGTGAGAGAGTTATCAGATCATAATCCTTTGCTTTTGCAAGGAGGTCTGGCTCCCTCTAGAGCACCAGGTAATAGGTGCTTTAGGTTTGATAACAATTGGCTTAATAATCTGGAGTTTTTACCCCTGGTTGCTGATATTTGGTCGAGACCTGTGTATACCAAAGACCCTATTGACATCCTGAAGATAAAACTGAAGAGAATAAAGAAATTTTTTAAAGGGTGGGGCTCCAATATTTTTGGGCACAACAAGATTAGAAGAAATATCATTAAGCTTGAACTACAAGAGCTGGAAGGGCTTGAGGAGACTGTTGGATTATGTGGACATGCCTATACCAGGAAACTGGAAATTTTGTTAGAGCTATATAACATGTATGTGGAGGAGGAATTGTATTGGCACCAACTCTCTACTCAGAGATGGCTTATGAAAGGAGATAATAATACTAACTTTTTCCATAAAGTAGCAAATGGCCGCCGGAGGAAAAATTCTATGATCTCACTAGAGTGCGGTGCGGTCATTATTGAAGGGACCAAAAACCTCTTGGCGCATGCCACTGAATATTACAAAAATCTCTTCGGACCTGCTCCTGGAAACCTTTGTCATATTGATGGGGATCTGTGGCCACTTGAAGAAAAGATTTCTTCTGAAGACAATGATGAACTGACTAAACCCTTTTCTATTGAGGAAATTAAAAAAGCTCTATTTGACATGAAATCTAATCGGGCACCTGGGCCTGATAATATCCCGGCTGAGTTTTATCAACATTGCTGGGAGGTCATAGCTCCAGATTTATTTGCTATGTTTGAATGGTTTTATGAGGGGAAACTAGATGTACAAAGGCCGAACTATGGCATTATTACCCTACTGCCCAAATCGAATGATGCTAGTAGGATACAACATTATAGACCAATTTGTTTATTGCGCTGTCCGTACAAACTTATTACCAAGGTCATGGACCTCAGGGCTGGAAAATATGCACATAAACTGTTTAACATATAGCAAAATGCTTTTATCAAAGGGAGGCATATAGTAGATGGCATTTTATCCTTGCATGAGATTATGCATTATACTCATGTCAAAAAACAAAAAGGAGTGATACTCAAACTTGACTTTGAGAAGGCATATGACAAAGTCAATTGGGACTTCTTACTAGAATGTCATGTTAAACGTGGTTTTAACCAAAAGTGGTGTGGTTGGGTAAACCAGATCCTGAGAAATGGGACGATCAATGTTAAAATCAACGATGAGATGGGACCTTATATACAAAGTGCTAAAGGGGTAAGGCAAGGTGATCCACACTCTCCGGTCCTGTTTAATCTTGCGGCAGAATGCCTAACTAAGATGATGACCTCAGCCCAAAAAAATGGTCTCGTCAAAGGGTTGCCTTCTGATCTTATTAAGGATGGAGTGGGGATCTTGCAATATGCAGATGATACTGTCATTTGCTTCGAGCATGATATTGATAAAGCGGTTAATGTGAAACTACTGCTTTATTTGTTTGAACTCATGTCCGGATTGAAAATTAATTTCGATAAGAGCGAAATTATTATTATAGGAGGGGATAATGAGACTGATATAGCATATGCTGACATGTTTGGGTGTCAGGTGGGTTCTTTACCTATGAAATATCTGGGTACACCGATATCTTACTCCACTTTGAAAAATGTTGAGTTGGAGTTTCTAGATGCTAAGATGGTAAAAAAGCTAGACGCCTGGATAGCATATGCAGCCTCGTCTGGTGCTAGGCTTACCCTGTTAGGCTCGAGCCTGGATGGAATACCTTCTTATCTTATGTCTATGTTCTTGTTCAACAAGACTTTTATTGATAAAATGGATAAACACCGGAGAAGATTTTTCTGGAAAAGGAAGAACAATAAATGGGCTTACCATATGGTGAAATGGACTAGGGTTTGTAGGTCCAAAAAAATCGGTGGGCTGGGGATCAAGGACCTCCACAAGCAGAACATTAGTCTGTTAACCAAGTGGTGGTGGAAGCTTGAAACTAAAGATGGGTTGTGGCAACAAATTATTCGGGCCAGATATTTCAAGAATAAAATTGTGGCTAATATTCGTAGTCGTTTTTCAGACTCCATGTCGGTGTCAAAACCGGAGGATCTCGGGTAGGGGGTCCTGAACTGTGCGTCTAGGTCGGATGGTAACAGGAGGCAGGGGACACGATGTTTTACCCAAGTTCGGGCCCTCTTGATGTAGGTAAAACCCTACGTCCTGCTTGATTAATATTGATGATATGGGTAGTACAAGAGTAGATCTACCACGAGATCGGAGAGGCTAAACCCTAGAAACTAGCCTATGGTATGATTGTTGTTCGTCCTACGGACTAAAACTCTCCGGTTTATATAGACACCGGAGAGGGCTAGGGTTACACAGAGTCGGTTACAATGGTAGGAGATTTACATATCCGTATCGCCAAGCTTGCCTTCCACGCCAAGGAAAGTCCCTTCCGGACACGGGACGAAGTCTTCAATCTTGTATCTTCATAGTCCAGGAGTCCGGCCGAAGGTATAGTCCAGCCATCCGGACACCCCCTAATCCAGGACTCCCTCAGTAGCCCCTGAACCAGGCTTCAATGACGACGAGTCCGGCGCGCAGATTGTCTTCGGCATTGCAAGGCGGGTTCCTCCTCCAAGTACTTCATAGAAGATTTTGAACACAAAGGTAGTGTCCGGCTCTGCAAAATAAGTTTCCACATATTGCCATAGAGAGAATAATATTTACACAAATCTAATCTGCCGACGTATTCCGTAGCATGACATCACACCACGACCAAGTCTTTATTCGAATCATTTTATTGTCCCATCTTAGCGCGTTTAGCGAGGCGGTTTCCTTGGCACGTCTTGTTAAAGCAGAGATCATGTCCCCTTATTCCGGGATTCTCATCAATACGGGCGTGGGTAACCCAACCGTACCCGTTGGTATATTTTCTCGATCAAAGGCGAGTCCCAAACGGTCACGGGGAAGGCCCTTGGTATTCAACCTCTTATAAAGAGACCAAGGCCTTACTCCTTTCTTTCAATCTCAAACGAGTTCGCCCTTCGCCTCGAGTTCCAACACCCAAGGCTCCAGATTTCAGGCGCTTCGGACCTTCGACAATGTCCGGTTCCGACCTTCGAGGCCGATGGATGCCCTCCTCCATCACGGAGGAGGACGTGCTGAAGTTGAGAGAGGCCAGGTTCTTGATTGGCGAAATCTCGCATAGGCTGCCTGCTCAAGGGCAGGTCATTCCCACTCCCAAGCCCGGTGAGAGTGTGGTGTTCATGTCTCACTTCCTTCGGGGGCTAGGCTTCCCGATGGATCCCTTCGTGAGGGGGCTCATGTATTATTATGGGCTGGCATTTCACGACTTAGCCCCGAAGTCCATCCTCCATATTTCCTCATTCATCGTCGTGTGTGAAGCCTTCCTCCGTATTACTCCTCACTTCAGACTATGGCTCAAGACCTTCAAAGTAGAGCCGAAGATGATCGAGGGACGGCACGCGGAGTGCGGAGGTGCTTTTATAAGCAAGAATGCTGGTACTCCATGGCCCGAGGGCTCTTTTCAAGAGGAGTCCAGCTTATGGCAACGAGAGTGGTTTTATATTACCGCTCCCAGGGTCCCTAAGTGGGTGGCGCCACCTGCCTTTCGCTCGGGTCCCCCGCCACGACTGGCGTCATGGGTCAATACGGGGCTGGACTGGGGGCCGGCAAAGGACGTGCCCCTGTTGCAGGGCCACATCCGAGATCTCCTAGAAAGAGACATCAGTTTGGTCGTAGTGACGCAGGTTATGTTAATTCGCCGAGTTCTGCCCTGCAAACGTCGCCCCCTCCGCCTGTGGGAGTTCAACCCGGAGGGACCACGAGTTCTCCAACATTTTCTTGGCATGACGCCCGTGGAGATGTACAAATTGTTCTTCGGACCACAAGTAGTGTGTCCAGATTCTACGGAGGACGCAGGTCTGAGCTGCAATCGTCCGGATACTCAAGTAAGTAGCCTTGTGTCCGGACTCGCTATCCGTATATTTATCATAAAAATGCCCCTAAAAGAGCTGTCCTTTAAACAAGAGTGGATAGCAAAAGCAAAGCTAATCAGGTGTCCGCCCCCCCTCCCCGAGACCACGCCGGGTCCCGTGCTAGTCAGGATGTTGGAGGTTGTGCCTTCAAAGGGAAGCGAGGGAGGGGACAAGGAAGCTACAGCCTCCTCAAAGGAGGTTGTCCGGAAGGGAGGAATCGAAAATTCCTCTCCTCAGGGGAAGAAGAGGACCGCCTCTGAAGACCCGGAGACCATGGCCTTAAAGCGGGGGAAGAAATATTCGCTAGAGGGTCCTGTGCTGGGGGATATTTCGGCCGAATTATGCCCTCAAGGGGATCAGCCCTCCACCGAGCCGTAAGTAGAGAGGAGTTTTCTTTTTAAGAAACGAGAGAAATCCCTGCTTTATATCTGAGAAAAGTAATCGAAAATTTACCTTGTAGCTCGAACCTTATCCCTTCTCAGCAGAGCTCGTCTTCAGGGGATCTTCTTCCGGAGATGATGGAGAGCAGAACGCCTCCCCCTGCCGTACCGCCTTGCGAGGTGGGCGACCCTGAGGTATCGTCGTGGAGGGTTTCTCCGAATCCGGCGGGGCCGGAAGGTAGCCATATGCCCCCCCAAAGCCCTCCGCGTCCGGCCTTCGAAAAGGGCCATCGGACGAGTCCAGCGCCATCTGGTGCGCGGTCGGAGGAGCTGAAGGATCTGCTAGGGAGAGCATCTATCTTAGAGGAGCACCGTGCATTGATGGGTACGGTGATTGAGAGGATTTCATCCGCGGAGAGCGGATTGCACGAGGCCGTCAGGAGTTTACTGACAGGTTTTGAGGTACGCGAAATAATGTACCCTTTTTGGACAGCTGCGCATAAATAAGATGCGCCCTGTGTAGATAGTAGCCCCTGAGACTCTATGTGTTGTCAAAAGTGACGGCGCACAGAGGATCATAATCCCAGGTCTAATATGCCGCCTTTATACGTAGGTGGCGAAGTGTCCGATGGCCAGCCGGACTGATGGATTTGCCGAGCTAAAGCGGCAACTTGATGTGGCAGATGCCGACATCGTGTTTGTCAACAAGCGGCTTGACGAGGCACAAGGTATATAATTCCTTCGGCGGCGCTTGGTAAGAGGAGTTTTATGCCAGTATCTTACAATGTGTGCGCTTGATGCAGATGGTGCTGCTGCCATGGAGAATCTTCGGGCGGAACTTGTCCGAGCCAAGGAGCAAGCCAGGAAAAGTGATGCGGCTGCCGGAAAGGCAATTGAAGAGCTGAAAGCCGAACAGGCTGCTCACTGCCGAAGCAAGAAGGAAATGGCCAAGATGGCCGTGAGGCTGAAGAACGCTGCTGACAGTTGCAAGCTTCTTGAAAAAGAAGATCGGGCGAAACAGACGGACCTGAAGAAGGCCGTTGCCGATGCCAAGGATGCTCGCTCTGCGATGAGAGCTATGAAGGAGGAGCTGCGTCAGGCCGGAGAGATCACGGCTGGAAAGCCCTTTATGCTGCAGAGGAAGTTCTGTGATCCTAAACATGCTCCATTTGACCAGATGTGGAGTACGACGAACACCTATATGGATTTAGCAGCGAGTGCCGCAGATGCGGCCGAACACTTCCGAGATCAAGAAGATAGCGAACTGGAAAAGCTCTTCTGGTCGCAGTTCCACAATCCAGAGCGTCCACTGTCATTAGCCGATCGTTTGGCCGAATGCGCCGAGCTAAATAGGTTGTCCGGACTCGCCATGAAGTATGTCATGAATCATCTGTGGCCAGAGAGGCCAGAGCCGAAAAGTTATTTCAATTTGGTGTAGCAGTTCCTTGGTGCGGCGCCGCATATCAATGCGATGAAGAGGTCAGCGTGCATAGAGGGTGCGCGGATGGCTCTTACCCGTGTCAAGACATACTGGGCGGAAATGGAAGCCACCGCTGTTGCATCCCCAAACTCGGATGGAAGCCGAGTACCTGCCGAGCACTATTTTCAGGAAGTTCTGCAAGGCGCTCGTTTAATAGAGACGCAGTGCTCGAAGGATACTATATTCGAATAGCATGGATTATTGTAAAATAATATTTTGATAAATTGTAGAAGCTTTTTATACTTGTGCCTGCAAGTATTATGATACCTCCTGTGCGGCCGTTTAATATATATATAATCTGAAAGATGGCAGTCATCGTCTTCAGCCCCCACGCACATAATGCGGGGGTGTCCGCAGAAGGCGCATTTTCACACTTGACCCAACGTCTTGGTCCTACAAAGGAGGTGATAGCGCAGCGAACTAGGCAATCGGACTATCATACTTTATCACTTTCACTTAGCCATAGGAGTTTGATAGTGAGGCTACTTATATAGCCCCTGGTGGCGCCTGCGCTCGCCCGAACTCGGGGCGCGTATGTGCCTGGCCGGGAAACGGCCCTTCGTTAATGCGGAGGAATCCTAAAGATTCCGGTAAGTCATCGAGTGGTTGACCAGTCTCACGCTATATCATGACAGTCAGTTTTCGGCTTTCTCTACTGAGGTGCTCACCTGGACGAGCCGGGGCACAATCGCAGTAGTTCTCCTGGTGCCGCCTTAGCTGATAGAGCGGAACGTAAGGCAGCAAAACACAGGAGCCGGGCAAACCCAATATTTGACCAAAGACATGATTCGGAGCTGATGCATATAAGGCCAAACTCGCGATGCCGAACACTCCCTAAGGTATTCGGTCTTTATGAGGGCGGGCAGGATAACGCCCTTAGTAATAAGCCCCTAGTGTCCAGGTACGCGCAAAACTCTGACGTGGCTACATGCCAAAACGCCAGCCTCCTCCTTGGTTATACCAAGAAACCAGGGGATGTGTATCAACAAGAGACAGTAAAAAAGGTTTACGCAGGGTCTTAATCTGAAAAGAATCCTTGGAACGGGTCCCTGCTGCACGTCTGCGCCTGTGTCTCCGTTGTGCTGTATCCTGGACGGGTGTAGCACGGTGTTCATCTGTAAAAGAGAGGAACTTAGTTAAAGAAAGATCGTGCCGAACATGAGTTATACTAAATAGACAAAGTATAAATCGAAATGGGTAAAATTGAGCTTTATTGTCTCTTGTTTTATATGCGCGGAGCCCCTAGTACAGGGGTATACGGCTATTAAGCCTTTATCAATTGTATGTTTATGCCGGACTCGTCTAGCCGTGTCTGTGGTCTTGACGACCTGTTTAGATACTTTGGCTGGTGAAGCCGCTTTATTGTGGGGCTGTCAAGGCAGCCGCATTGTTTTCCGCGCGGGAGGAACACTCAATGTTTTCCCTTTAATGAGATGATGCCTCGTGGACCGGGCATCTTAAGCGTAAGAGATGCATAATGCGGTATTGCGTTAAAGCGGGCGAAAGCTTCGCGTCCCAGCAGTGCTTGATAGCTACTTGAGAATGGGGCGATGTGGAAAGTTAGCTGTTCGCAACGGAAGTTGTCGGGGGAGCCGAACATAACTTCTAGCCGGAGAGAACCCATGCAACGGGCATCCGGGCCTGGCGTTACCCCTTGAAAGGAGGTTTTGCTATGGCAAATTTTTGTTGGGTCTATCCCCATGTTGCGGATTGTGTCCTGGTATAACAGGTTTAGACCACTGCCACCGTCCATCAGGACATTTGTAAAATGGAGTCCGCCGATTATTGGATCTAATACCAAGGCAGTCCAGCCTGCGTTCCGGATACTTCTAGAGTAATCCTGATGGTCGAAGGTGATTGGTTTTAACAACCATTGGCGAGACTCCTTTGGGATAGGCCGTATGGCGCGTATCTCTGGTGACGACGTTCTGTTTGTCACGTGAAGTAAGTTTACTGTTTTGACTTCTTGTGGGAAATCCTTTTGTTTCCTGGTGCTCTGCTTGTGGGGTTCGTCGTCGTCCTCACTTGGTGTGTCGAGCCCCTTGTTCGGCGTTGAGCTTGCCGGCTTGCTTGAAAACCGAACAATCTCTGTGGGTATGGTTCGCAGGCTTCCCGTGAGTACTGTGTATTTAACATATCTTGTCCAAGATTTTGTTTAAGTTGGATAGCTCGTCCCTGTTATCCTTGAGGGGCGGCTTTCTCTGATTCTGCCGCGAGCTTTTGAATCCGGCGTTGACCGCCGTGCTCTTTGGGCTGTTTCCCTTATTCCGGCGCTGGTCCTTGCTACGTCGGGGTTTTCTGTTTCCATCCCTAACTTCGGATATACTTGGGT
Source organism: Triticum urartu (assembly GCF_003073215.2). NCBI lineage: Eukaryota > Viridiplantae > Streptophyta > Magnoliopsida > Poales > Poaceae > Triticum > Triticum urartu. The sequence goes on along the minus strand of NC_053028.1, from coordinate 167,293,320 downwards.
CGCTGGTGCTGCATCTTGCCAACCAGCTGTCCTCTCCTGCGCAAAGGCGGGTCATGAGGCTTGTCAATGCGGCCATTGTTCTTGGCTTTTCTTGGCCGAGGTGTCTGGCGAGCCATTCGTCTCGAACGTTGTGCTTAAAAGCTGCTAGGGCTTCGGCGTCCGGACAGTCGACTATCTGATTCTTTTTAGTAAGAAATCTGTTCCAGAATTTCTGGGCTGACTCTACGAGCTGTTGAGTTATGTGACTGAGATCGTCTGCATCCAGAGGGCGGACATAGGTCCCTTGAAAATTTGTCCGGAAAGCATCCTCAAGCTCTTCCCAACTTCCAATGGTGTTTTTGGGAAGGCTTTTGAGCCAATGCCGGGCTGGCCCTTTGAGCTTGAGGGGTAAGTATTTTATGGCGTGGAGGTCATCTCCTCTGGCCATGTGTATGTGGAGGATATAATCCTCGATCCAGACCCCAGGCTCTATTGTTCCGTCGTACGCCTCTATGTTTACGGGCTTGAATCCCGCTGGAAATTCATGGTCCAGCACCTCATCGGTGAAACATAGGGGGTGTGCGGCACCCCTGTATTTGGGTGTGCCGTGATGTTCGGATATTTGTTGTGTTGCATTGCTTACTAGAACTTGCTTTCTTGGCCCATATATAGATCTGGCTGGGCCGTCTTTTTGATGCGGATCCTTTGGTGGATCGCGTGCCGGCTTGTGTGCGGCGCCGCTTGCCGCTCCATGCTGGCCATGCGGTCGTCCATCCGACCGGATGGCTTTCCTATTTTTTGACTGCGGGGGCTCTAAGGCCTCCTCGTCAAATTCAGGCAGTAGCTTTCGTTTTGGATAGCTTTTTGTGCGGCGACTGCCGGCATATTTGTCTGCGGTGTTGCGTACTTTGCTCCATCTGATTCTGAGTGCATCTTCCGCAGTTTTGAGCTTCCGCTTCTGCTTTTTCAGGCTATGCGCAGTGGCGACGAGCCTTTTGTGGAGGTTCTTCTGCTCCATGAGTTTATCCGGCGTAAGGTTGTCCGGACTGTTGTTTTCGCCGGGGACGGGGTGTTCGGTTTGTTTATCCAAGTTTCCTTGTTCGGACGCTTGCTCGAAGGCATGTTCGTCGTCCGCCGGCTCGTCCTGCTCTATGGCTAGGTCTGTATGGCTGCTGTCTCTGTCGAGGCGGGGCTTGGAGCGGCGCTTGCGTCGCCGCTTTGATTGCTTTTTGAGTGAACGATCCCTCGTTGCATCCCTGTGTTCCTCGTCGTCGATTCCTTTGGGTGTGTCCACCATGTATACATCATGAGATGAGGTGGCTGTCCAGTGCCTTATAGGCGTTGGTTCGTGTTCATCTCCTACATCGTCGTCCATACCGTCGATGTCTTCGGAGTCGAAGTTGAGCACGTCGTTTAAATTATCGACAGTGGCTACGAAGTGAGTGGTGGGTGGGCTTTGAATTTCTTCATCATCCGCATCCCAACTTTGTTGACCATAGTCCGGCCAGGGCTCTCCTGATAAAGATAGAGACTTTAGTGAATTCAGAATATCGCCGAAGGGCGAGTGCTGAAAGATGTCCGCGGCGGTGAACTCCATGATCGGCGCCCAATCGGGTTCGATCGGTCGGGGTGCGGAGGGCTCGGAGTCTGGAGAGGAGTCCAGCTCCTTGGAGTCACGGGCTTCGCAGAGAATAGGGCTGGTGTTCGGCTCGATCATCGTAGAAATTGCAGCCCCCGAGGCGGTGTCTAACCACCCATCCTCGGTTGGTGTGATCGGCTCCGAGCTAGGGGTCGGAGCGGACATAGGTGCGGCCTCCAGGGCACTGTTCGGCGGCAGAGCTAAATCATGCCCATCGTGACAGTGCGCGCGCTCGGCTGTGGCCCGAATCCGTCGAAGATCGAGTCTCCGTGGATGTTGGCTGTGTAGTTCAAACTTCCAAATCTGACCTGATGGCCAGGGGCGTAGCTTTCAATCTGCTCCAGATGGCCAAGCGAATTGGCCCGCAGTGCAAAGCCGCCGAATACAAAGATCTGTCCGGGGAGAAAAGTCTCACCCTGGATCGCATCGCTGTTGATGATCGGAGAAGCCATCGGGCCTAAAAGTGACGACACAGAGGAACTCTCAATGAAAGCACCAATGTCGGTGTCAAAACCGGCGGATCTCGGGTAGGGGGTCCCGAACTGTGCGTCTAGGTCGAATGGTAACAGGAGGCAGGGGACACGATGTTTTACCCAGCTTCGGGCCCTCTTGATGGAGGTAAAACCCTACGTCCTGCTTGATTAATATTGATGATATGGGTAGTACAAGAGTAGATCTACCACGAGATCGGAGAGGCTAAACCCTAGAAGCTAGCCTATGGTACGATTGTTGTTCGTCCTACGGACTAAAACTCTCCGGTTTATATAGACACCGGAGAGGGCTAGGGTTACACAGAGTCGGTTACAATGGTAGGAGATCTACATATCCGTATCGCCAAGCTTGTCTTCCACGCCAAGGAAAGTCCCTTCCGGACACGGGACGAAGTCTTCAATCTTGTATCTTCATAGTCTAGGAGTCCGGCTGAAGGTATAGTCCAGCCATCCGGACACCCCCTAATCCAGGACTCCCTCACTCCCCTTGCTGGAAAGCGATTATGAAAGTTAAGGAGACATATATGGCTGGGAGGGCAGTCAAGATTAATAGTGGTAACTTGGCTAGGGTTTGGCATGACTCATGGATAGCTGCTGTGCCACTATGTGAAAAGTTCCCTATCTTGTTCAGTATATGCCAGGATCAGGATGGGACTATTGCAGATTTTGTGGCAAAAAACTATAGCCTGGGTTTCAGGCGTAGGCTGTTTGGGGAGATCAATGATCAATGGGAATGGGTGGTTTCTGAGGCGAGAAAATATGCTTTGAACAATATCCTCGATACAGTGTTTTGGAAGTTTTGCAAGAACAAGAGGCTTACCACTAAATCAGTGTATAAATGGTTGGAGAAGGATTTAGCTGGTCCTAACTATAAGTGGATCTGGAAAGCTAGTATCCCATTGAAAATCAAAATATTTTTGTGGCAGCTATTCCAAAATGCTGTGCTTACCCGGGATAATTTGAGGAAGAGGAATTGGCCCGGGAATCCTGTTTGCTCTTTCTGCAAGAACATGGAAACTGCAAACCATCTATTCTTTACATGTCCTCTTGCTCGTACAGTCCGGGGGACCCTGGGACTTACGGCTGGAGCATCCAGTTGCCCACGATCCCTCTGGCAAAGCTGGGCGTGGTTGTATAAGTTTTTCCCTGGTGGAAATTTTTTATATGATGATCATTGTTGCTTTTTGTTGGGGGATATGGTGTCTTCGAAACAAAGTTACTTTTGACAATTATAATGCTTGTTCTCCACTGGAGGCTGTTTTCAGTGCATGTTCTTTTATGTTGTACTGGGCAGGATTGCTGAAAGAAGAAGATATGTCGAAGTTTCAGGCGGGCATGAAGAGATTGACGTATGTGGCAGCAGCTCTGGCGGACAGGACTCAGTCGCGAGATGTGATGCGACTGAAGGATGGAGAGGGGATCCAGATCGGCTAATCTGCTTGGTTTGTAGTCCACTGGGGTTTGATGCCCGTTCTGGAGTCTTATGTGTTTTTGGAGAATTGCTTCTTTCTACCCTGAGTAGGCTATGTAGTCTCTCAGGTTATGCATTATTTCGCTGGTGGTTAGGGTAGTGGCTAGTCGGTGTCGTCAGGTTTTCGTCGCATGGCAGTTGATCCGTTTTAGGGTCTTCTTGCGGTGGGTTTCCTGTCGATGCTCCAGCTCATTCCTCCCCTTTCAGTCTTACTTTGGGTTGGTTGTCTTGGAAAAACTACTGGAACATTGTATTTCCGTTGATTGCAAAATTAATGGAAAGGGGTGCGAGCCCGGTTGGAAAAAAAATTTAATATCATTGCATGCAATGAATTAACCACTGCAGGCCGTGCTAGATAGTCTCAAGTCATTAAAAACATACACGTCCCACGTCTCTTATTAATTGATTTCTTTATTCATGTCAAGAAACAAGAAACGAGGTGGGATTTAATGCATCGCGCCTAATTGTTTTGAGATTATTTGATTTTCGTAAGATGACTTGTGCACCGGTATGGAGGGAGTACTGTAGATATAAATAGTTTTCTTTATAAATTTGATCAAAGTTTGTAAAATTTAATCTACATGCACTATATTATGAAATGGGGGAGTAGTATATACATGTAGTACTTGCATGCATACATTTACACACACTCAACATCTAAAAATACACATAAAAAAATCTCAACTAAAAAGGAAAAAAAGCAAACACGTGCAAAAAACAGAAGCAAGCACAAGGAAAAAGGCATGCACGTACACTAAAATTTTCATGCATTTCATCCATCCATGTGAGTGCAAGAGTCATGAAGTGGAGACATCATGGGGGCTGCATCATGCACTTAGCAAGGAAAGGCAGGAAGTCGACTGAATAAATAACAGCGTCGGTCAAATCCATGGGACCTCTTACACACGTTTCATAATGCACACTGAATCAACGGCAACAAATTTGACTGATCCAAAATGAAAATTCAGTCGCCTAATATATAGCTAAAGTGAAAAACTTAATATTATTCCGTTATTCATTTCTTCGACTCTAACTAGCGCGAGCTAGCTGATCAGAGCGACCTGAAATTCCTTGGATACTCAGCTGAATGCACCATATACCGTAATAACTGAAAAAGGAAAGTAACTAAATTACGAGCAGTTTCGACGAGTTGTTTTGTGTGTGCGCGCGCGCGCCATGCAGCCTGCAGAGCCATGCATGCACACCGACAGCATTGCACGATCGGCAGCTACGCGACGCACGCCGTGGCGATGGCGACGGGCACGCCGCCTCCGGCGCCGTTGGCCCGCTTGACGAAGCGGCCCTTCATCCGCGGCCGCTTCTCGGCGTTGAGCTTGCGCACCTCGTACCGGATCTTCTTCGAGAAGAGCCGCGTCCGCCGCTTCTCCCGGTACCGCGACACCCGCGCCTCCCTGCCGCCGTCCATCCTCAGCCTCGGCGTCCCCAACCCCTCCCCGCCATGGCCAACCACTCCTCCCATCATCCAAGCGCCCTCCTGCAGCGAGTAGTAGTCGTGTGGCCAGCAGTCATCGAGCTTGACGTGCGGCCTCTCGCCGTCGGCCCACGGCGAGCTCCCCCAGTTCTCCATGATGGCCTCGTAGTTTAGATTGAGCGCGAGGCTCCTCGGGGTGAACTGGGCCTCCGCACTGGCACCGCTGCTTGCCGCGTTCTCGTCCGGTGTCCCGAGGGGCGAGTCGTAGTCGAAGTCGATGTCGAACATATCGCCGGACACCTCCGGCTTCTGCTCGAGGCCACACGCTCGCATGGGGTCGATCTCCAGCTTGACTCGCCCGCCGTCTACGTCCATCGGCTCGATGAGGCCCAATGCCTCCATGCAGAACGGTTCCTCCTCGTCGCCGTCGTCCATGCCCGGCCGGCCAAGAAGGGCCTCCATGTCCGCGGCGAACTCCATGAGCTCGGCGTCCGTCGGGCCCAAGTTTACGAGGCTGTCGGGGAAGAACTGAACCGGCACCGGAGACGGCGTCGCAGCTGGCTTTGTCGGGTCCTCGACGATGGCACCGTCCTCATTGCAGCATGACGCGACGGCCGTCGTCGCTTCCTCGAGAGTCAGCGGCGAGCAGAGCTCCGCGAGGGCGGGGTCGAAGATGGGCACGCGGTACAGCAGCTCCTCCTCGTCGGTCTCCACGTCGCACTTCTGCTCCTCCGGCGAGTCCCCGCCGGACGCCTGCGGCACGACGAGCCGCCTCGAGAGCAGGCGCCCGACGCTCTTGGCCTGCGAGCGCGGGGTCCGCGCCTTGCGCTTGAACCACGCCGGCACGACCTCGTCGCCGCGGCGCCTCTCCCGCGGGACCGCACCAGGGAGCAGCGGCGACGTGGGCCGCAGGCGCACCCGCTCGTGCCTCCGCGCGAGAGGGTTCGCGGAGTGCACCGAGGTGTCGCACCCCTGGCACAGGAACGCGTCGTCCGCCGCGCAGTACCACCTCGCCCGCCGCCGCAGGCAGCCGTCGCACGCCCGCGCCGCCTTGCTCCCCATCGCGCCGTCCGCCGCCTTCCCCGAGCAGCTCATCAAATGAAAACCAAAGCCGCTGGCGCGCACCTCCGCACCAAGCCAGCAGCTACTCCGTTTCACCGCCGCGTCGCGCACTGGCTGCTTGCGGTTCACTGTAGGTGCCAAAATATATTTGCGGCGAAAATATCGCGGGTCTAGGTTTATAGCAGAAGGGGCGGAGGTGGGCCCCCGGCTCGTACGCTTTACTCGTGGGCCCGCGTCGTGTGTACTTTGCGCTTTTGGTGCGTCGTTGGGCGCACTCGCGGGCCTTATCTGCGTTCTGATTGGCTGGTGGGTAATATCCATCCAGCGAGGAGGCCTCTGATTGGCTCCTGCTGGATTTTTGGTAGGGCCGTTCCGTTTGGCTACGTGACGTACGGGCCTTTCCCAGTCGCCCTCGCGGTTGCTGTGGTTTTCCTACGTCGCTGGCAGTGGGACCGGCTACGGCCGGGAATGAAAAAAGTCATTCTCGGACTGACTAGTAGTTTCTCTTCCATTCTCCCCTACAAAAGGTTCTCTTCCATTAAAAATTCACTGGCAAAGTCAGGTAAATAAATAAACAAATAGTGTTCTGAAATTCCACCATACATCTCAGTGCTACTCAATCTGTACTAATTTATGAAATTATAATTTTGCTCAGAACAAACATCTTGATATTTGACCAAATATAAAAAAATATCAACATACACAACACCAAATTAATTGTATTAGATTTATCGTAAAATATATTTTCATACTATATTTAGAATTGGTCACACCTTAAAATGTTTGACTTGGGACAAATATAGAACTTCAAATATTTTATTGTTTCTTATGCTCCCTCGTTTTTGTTTTATTTTGCATATCAGAAAATTAATGCGTACCAATGAAGGGTTGTTTAAAATAGAAGCAAACACTCATATGGGCTTGTACAGCCGTAGAGCAACTCTAGCAAACACCACAAAAGACACGAAAATCGCAAAATTCTGGTGAGTATATGGGCTCGGCCCAATTTTTCGGCCAGAACAGAGCCCGCATACTCGCCCGGCTCGTAAAAAAAATTGCCGCGGCCCGCAAACCGCACGCCCCGACCACTATATCTACGGTTCCGCGGCGCGTTTGCGGGTCGAAACCCTATCCCCCGCCGCCGCTGAGCCACGCAATTCCCTGTTGGGTTTCGTAGTAATTTCAAAAAAATTCCTACGCACACGCAAGATCATGTGATGCATAGCAACGAGAGGGGAGAGTGTTGTCTACGTACCCACGCAGACCGACCGCGGAAGCGTTGACGCAACGTAGAGGAAGTAGTCGTACGTCTTCACGATCCAACCGATCAAGCATCGAAACTACGGCACCTCCGAGTTCGAGCACACGTTCAGCTCGATGACGATCTCCGGACTCCGATCCAGCAAAGTGTCGGGGAAGAAGTATCCGTCAGCACGACGGCGTGGTGACGATCTTGATGTCACTACAGCAGCAGGGCTTCGCCTAAACTCCGCTACAGTATTATCGAGGAATATGGTGGCTGGGGGCACCGCACACGGCTAAGGAATAGATCACGTGGATCAACTTGTGTGTTCTAGGGTGCCTCTACCTCAGTATATAAAGGACTAGAGGGGGGGAGGCTGGCCGGCCAAGGGAGGCGCGCCAGGAGAGTCCTACTCCCTCTGGGAGTAGGATTCCCCCCCCAATCCTAGTTGGAATAGGACTCCTTGAGGGGAAAGAGAGAGAGGGGGCCGGCCACCTCTCCTAGTCCTAATAGGACTAGGGGAAGGGGGGAGGCGCACAGCCACCTTGGGCTGCCCCTTTCTCCTTTCCACTAAAGCCCACTAAGGCCCATATAGCTCCCGGGGGGTTCCGGTAACCTCCCGGTACTCCGGTAAAATCCCGATTTCACCCGGAACACTTCCGATATCCAAACATAGGCTTCCAATATATCAATCTTTATGTCTCGACCATTTCGAGACTCCTCGTCATGTCCGTGATCACATCCGGGACTCCGAACAACCTTCGGTACATCAAAATGCATAAACTCATAATATAACTGTCATCGTAACCTTAAGCGTGCGGACCCTACGGGTTCGAGAACAATGTAGACATGACCGAGACACGTCTCCGGTCAATAACCAATAGCGGGACCTGGATGCCCATATTGGCTCCTACATATTCTACGAAGATCTTTATCGGTCAGACCGCATAACAACATACGTTGTTCCCTTTGTCATCGGTATGTTACTTGCCCGAGATTCGATCGTCGGTATTCCAATACCTAGTTCAATCTCGTTACCGGCAAGTCTCTTTACTCGTTCTGTAATACATCATCCCGCAACTAACTCATTAATTGCAATGCTTGCAACGCTTAAGTGATGTGCATTACCGAGAGGGCCCAGAGATACCTCTCCGACAATCGGAGTGACAAATCCTAATCTCGAAATACGCCAACCCAACATCTACCATTGGAGACACCTGTAGAGCTCCTTTATAATCACCCATTTACGTTGTGACGTTTGGTAGCACACAAAGTGTTCCTCCGACAAACGGGAGTTGCATAATCTCATAGTCATAGGAACATGTATAAGTCATGAAGAAAAACAATAGCAACATACTAAACGATCGGGTGCTAAGCTAATGGAATGGGTCATGTCAATCAGATCATTCAACTAATGATGTGACCTCGTTAATCAAATAACAACTCTTTGTTCATGGTTAGGAAACGTAACCATCTTTGATTAACGAGCTAGTCAAGTAGAGGCATACTAGTGACACTCTGTTTGTCTATGTATTCACACATGTATTATGTTTCCGGTTAATACAATTCTAGCATGAATAATAAACATTTATCATGATATAAGGAAATAAATAATAACTTTATTATTGCCTCTAGGGCATATTTCCTTCAGTCCCCACCCCCCTTCTCCACATTTCTCGCCGCCGGCGACCACCTTCCGCCTCCAGCCGCCATGTGGGGCCGCATGTAGAGCTCCGGACGCGGCTCCGGCAGCAAATCCGGTGCGTCCAGTCGGTCGGCGCGAGGAAGCGCGGGGCGAGGAAGTGGACCAACCGCGGCCTCTCGCCCCCGCCGAGCTTCCGCGTCCGCGAGACGGACGAGTACGACCGTCGGCACGGCCATACCCCGTCCTCTGCCGCGTCCTTCTCCTCCGCGACGAGATGTTCCTACGCCGGGAGCTCCTCCTCTTCCAGCGCGGGCCTTCTCCCCGTGAAGAGGGGGTGGTCGGAGGAGCCGAACGACTTCGAGTTCGTCCCCATCAAGGAGGAGCTCGGCTGCCGCGGAGTCGTCGGGCCGGAGGACTTCGTCGTCGACGTCGACGCGGTTGCAGCCGCCATTGCCGAGCGGAGCGTGCGCGAGGAGGTGGAGCACCGGCGCCACCACGAGGAGCTCCGACGAGGAGGAATGAGCTCCTCCACGGCGTCGTCCATGGCCGCGAGCTCGCCGGCGGCGATCCCCACCCCTCTAGTACTAGTAATGATGTAGTATGTAGTATGAACTAGTGTTTTTAGTGTTTGATCATGTAAAATATATGTAGTACGGGATGAACTACTCGCGTCCATGAGGTGCAATTTCTCCCGCGAAACTGTTTTTTTTTCAAATTATGCAGTTTCATCTACGGTTTCTGTTCGACCGTGCTAGTTCTCGACCCACAAACGAGATCTTCATGAAACTGCAGACGCGTTTTGCGGGTCGAGATTTTGCGTGGTCTGCTAGAGTTGCTCTTAGTTATCAAATGGCCATGCATACATTGGTCTCAAATGGGTCCATAATTTCTCTCGCAAAAAAAATGTTTATAATTTATATTGATCATATGTATGCCCTCCGCGTAACGACACGAAAGATACTGACATTATTTATTTTGCAAGAAAAGAAAGGTGTGCATGACATATGTCTGGAGTAGGTATGACGCACGCCTTATATATTGGGCAGTATATTTCTTACCACATTGTATACATATTACGAATAGAGTAAGCATCTTTCTGTGTGTGACCACACAAAGTCCAAGACCTCCCATGTTACAAAAACCAACATAACACATGACTCCACTGAGACTGCAATTATCTGTGAGCCAATCCAAAATAGACTATGGGAATGCAATACAATCTTAGCACTACAACACAATTAATTGCAGACACCCAATACGCTGGGTAGCATAACTGTGATGTAATTGAAGTACTGACATGAAATTACTGCAACAAATTAGGAAAGTCATATTACATGTAAATTAACAGTTGACTAAACAAGAACTCTAGTAACAAATGGAAACTATTACCCATTGTAGCCATTAACAAGTGTTTCCATATACATGTTTCTTGTTCCTACAAATTGACAAAAGAACCTTCCAAAATACTCTCGTATTTGTGTTGTTTTCAAAATTACAAATACATGCTTGGATGACGGATTTCTTATGTTTCATCATGGTTTATGTCCCCCCCCCCCCACCCCATTTAACAAAACTTCCTCCAAAATCTCCCCTTTAAGAAAATTTGCTCCACCTTTTAGGGTTTTGCCTCGTTCTAACAGATGCATCCCACTGTCAGTTCCACGGGACTGGTTTGACTCAACCTCCAAACCGCAGGCGCAATCGTGTGTGCATGTGGCGTCATCAATACGTCATAAAGACACTTGCACCCTAATGGTAAGCCAGACCAACTCCCTTAACTTAGGTAGCACCTCATCCTTGTCCTCATTTCGCCATGCACAAGTTAGTGCAATAGAGGCATTTTCTAGGTCTATGCACCTGAGGTGACCCAGCATTCGAGTGAATGTTGGCGATTATCGAGGGAAGAACAATCATGTTGCTAAGATGTTTTCATCCTTTCATTCTCGCTAGGTTGTGCCCTATCTCCTCCGTGAACCAATGGAGCAACGACCATGTCGATACAACTTTAGCACCACCCACTTTTCACTTTTGAATTCTTTGGTCGCACTTGGGGGTGGGCCGGTGGGGGTTGGACGACTTACTCAAGTGCGATTTAATCTAAGTCGTGGGAGCTGGTCTAGCTTTAGCAACTCGCCCCATTCCCGTGTACTTTCGTTAGACACACCTTGCAAGAATGTGCTACCGACATGGAAGTTGACTCAACTAGTCAAGTCGAAACTAATAGTGGACCCGATCATATAGAATGAGAAAAATTCTAAAGGGGTGAAAAAGTGGAACGAACTTTGCGAAATCGGGAATTTTAGAGGAATTTATGCTAAATAGGGTGAATCGTATCACAAACTAATGTTTAGGGGTAATACTGTGGTGTTAATTAATTAGTGTTTAGATCTAGGGGGAAACTCCAAAGTGCACGAGTGAAAATGACCTTTGTTTTCATTTAAAAAGAAAAATTGGCACAAAGATCGCAACGTGCATCTTAGCCATCTCTACTTTGATCAATCGTGAATGATTCATGCATTTTCATCTTGTTAACTATGACCTGAATATCAATCAAAAATCAAGACTCGAGAGTCCATCAACAATAAACTGAAATGAAAATCCTGCATCAGTCATCCTAATATATGTGGTCCCTGTGGGAAGAAGGATGCCTGCAGCTATGTGTTTACATGCAAGCAAACAAGAAACGTCCACGCTCAAATGCGTTGAAATAACAGTGCTCGGGCCGCAGGGTCCCCTCGCGAGTGATTTGTATCATTCTCGTAAAGTTGATGGTGTGGAATATAGCGGTTGATTACCACATTGGAATGTAGCAGCGAGGTCAGGATGCGACTACAAAATGCTCGGACTCGCGTTGATGTGATGATGCCGATGGGATATGAGAATTGTACTGAAAGTCACAGGCACTGTAGCAGATAATGTAATTATCTACTGTAGCAGGTTATGTGTGTGGTTACTGTTCATGTAAATAAATTTAAAATTAATTTTATTGCATCATAATTTTGTTTGTATGTATTTTTTGTAAATGTATACAATAGATTTGTAATTTGCAAATTAATTCAAGTCATTTTAGTCTTAATCATATGAATGTGAAAGAGGAAAGTTAGAGAATTGTAACTTAGGTGACTTCTCTTCTTGATGTTAGAGGATCCACTTCCCTTAAGATTTGCCATGTAAACGCGTCTAACAGAGAGTAGATACCGTACCGGTCGATCTCTTCCACTTATATAATAGCTGCGTAGACACATGTATTTCATGACGGAGCAAATAATTTTCTTTTGTGAGAAAAATACATGTATGTTTACAATTTTTTATTGATAGCTTACCAAGCCGACCGCTTGATAAAATACATGTATGTTCCTTCAAAAAAGAAAAGTACATGTATGTATAACCTGCAAACACCTGCACTGTACACCAGCTTCGCTGCACATTGATCATCCTAGACCAACTTGGTCATCGGGTTGATATCGAGCTGTAATTGGCACCGGGGTAGATTTGTGTATTTACGAATTTATCTAGACTGCCAAACGACTTGAAGAAATTTCACAGCACATATATGGACTTGCCAGAAAATCCCTCCATCTATGTATGTATGATTGCCTATGTGTTTTTTTTTGGGTATATGATTGAATATCTATGTTTGCCAGAGATGCATGCAGATTGTGTAGATGGTAGGTGCACGTGGGCTTGCCTTGTTCAGAAATATCGTGCTGCTAGTGTCAAGATCCAAACAAAATAACATCGTTTTTTTTTTGAAACGGAGGTAGAAGTTTTGCCTCATCGATTAATTAAGAAGAAGAAAATTGCCCAGTTAATTTAAGGAAAACCGGGCGAAAACCTACACAAATAGAGCACGGACTAACTACTCACATGGCAAGAAATCCCCCAATCACACAGTCGGCCCTTGCCAAACTCTCCGAATGCATAGCATCCACAAACCCTGACACTACTACTATGCCAAGTGAATCCCAACAAGAACACCACAACACAAGACATCATGCACCTCCCAATCCAAGAGGACAAGCCGAGAGACCGAAGATCATCCATCAAGCAACCAGAGACGCCTTGCCTATGACATCACTCTTGCCTTTGCCAATCTTCTTTTGTTTGTCCCTTATTGGCGTTCCTGTCAGGAGGCAAGCAATCGACCTGCCCAAACCAGGTCTAGCAACCTCCACGCTAGCGAGCAAGTCACAAAGTTCCTTCGCGAAGAGAGCATTTGAATTTGGAGTTGGAGTAGGTGCCAACACACTTGGCTCAATGGCCATGTCACTCACGGGCATCACCTGCTCGATGGTCGCAGATGAGGGAAGGGCAACAACATCTGGAACTCCGCGCTCGATGACTAACGCCTGACGCCCAATGGACTTGGGTGAGCGAGAGATCGCACCGTCCAAATCACTACTCTCCTCAGCATCAACTATCTGGCTCGACTCCAGGGGTGATGTTGGTGGCAAAGCCACACTTGAGATCTTGGAAGGGTCTACCTGCAGTTGCTCGACACACAAAGGCAAAACCGGGCCCCCACACAACTCCCGAAGCTCGGGCATGATCTGTAACACCGGAGTCACAACCACATCATTGTCAAGTCCCTCAGAGGCTAATGGCGGTGAGCTGGCCCTAGCTCGAGGGGAGAAACGACCATGAAGCTCGTCTCCCTTCTCAGCGTCGAAGCTGCCATCGGGCACAACCAAAGGGTGCAACACATGAGTAGTCTGCAACACAGGCGGCGTCAGGGAGAGCCCGCCCAATGCAGCCTCAGCTCGCTCCATGAAGCTCTCCATCCGCAACATCCAACCTTTCATAGAGTCAATGGCATCGCGCAAAGGCTGGATCGTTTTCTCAAGCTGAAAGGAAGCCATACCAAGGAGCTCAGAGCGCAGCAGCTCGGCCTGCCTCTCCAAAGTGGGCCGCATCGAGGTATCCGCCGGGGCCATTGAGCCAGCTGGTACATGCGATATTGGATCTTATACAACACCGATTGCTGCATATATATACGACGTGTCCATTATTGAATCAGAGGAAAAACAAACGTTTTACAATTAATTTGGGCATTATTGTAGCCGACAATGTAGAATATCACCCCCAAGCTTAGAGATACAGGAACTCCAACTGCCGCAGCAAAATCACCATAGCAGTCCATCCTAGCTTGATTCCTAACATATATATGTATATATACTGCTTATGCACACATTTTAATAGGACTGTGTGCATCAATCGATACAGAGGTCGGACATTTCAACCCCATTTTAAAAAGAAAAGAAAAAAGCTCGCATCCTTGTAATTGTGAAGGGAGAGTGAAAATGCTCGAGGCAAAGTAACCTAGAGGTTGGAGAGACGTTATCCGGCGCAGCTGGAGCTAGCCGGGATACAACAAGTCTCCAGCACACACTACCATCTCCCAGTTCCGCGTAGAAACTGGGGATAACTATGCCATGGCCGCGTCTACGTGGCTAAAGGGATTCGGCAGTTGTTGTGCACCAACAGTCGCGCCGTGCGCTTTCGACATTTTAGCCGCTTCCCCAACGGGTCGCTTTTGTTACGCTCCTGAGCCAGGAACGAGCATAGGCAATCGATGCTCCACGTCGCTCCAAACCCCAGATGATTGGAGACCAAGTATACGTCGATTTGCCCGACTTACAAAGCTACAAATGACAATATACCACGACAGCAACATTGACGGTGTATTCGCCGTCTCTTTCGTTGCTCTGACGAAAGCTCAATACAAACAGTCGAACTCAGCAGTAAGTACGCTGCAGTAGTAGGTCACTATACATGTGTTATGTGTACCCAAAATACAGTAAAAATATACGTATATGACCCAAAAAGTGTTTACAGTAAGTCGTTTGCCGTCTATGCACACTGAGCTTCACTTTACCTTTTGAAAGCTCAACTCAGTTTCACCAAAAATGGCATATTCTTTGTGAAACCGGTGAAGGTGCTGGATCCTCCTCCAAAACGGGACAGCCAAGTGAGATTTGGAGGGGAGTGAGCTTAGCCAGGGCATCAACATCAAGCCCATCCCCGCGGTCCACTGGGGCGCGCTTCATGATCCAAGCCATGTCAAGTGCCAATTGCACATCCAGATCTTTGTCCTGTGTGATGTGACCAACATACATAGGACGTTACTGACATGTCCTTTCTTTTTGAAATTTTACCAGAAGTATATTTAATAAACATCAAGTACAACATAGAAACTATAACGACGAACACCACCACTGCTTGCACTCATTCGTAGAGTCCCTACTGAAGGCTAGAGTCACAGAGCTTTAGGCCCCGTTCGGTATACAGGAATTTTGCAGGAACTTTTGGAGGAAGGGTTACCATAGGAATTCCTACCCGTTGTGCGTTTGTTTCAGAGGAATCTCAGTCGTCTGTTCCACTGGATAGTCACACAAACCTGTACTTTTCACAGGAAATCTAAAATCCACTAAAACCTCATGTTCTCGTGGAGGCCCGAGGCTAAGAGCTGGCTCTAGGGTGGTGCAGCCGAATAAACAATGCAGTTGCATGAGAGGTGTGAGAGGTCATCCTTTTCAAGACAATAAACAACTATAATCAGTACTGACACCCATCTCTCCATCGTACTTCTCAATAGTGCATTTTCCTGCAAATCGAACATGCCATAAGTTTGCTCTTCCCACTCAACTCTATACCTATGCAGTTATTTATTCATTCCTTCGCTTTTTCTCCCTCCGAACCGAACAAAGCCTTAAGGTTGATAAATCATCACAAATTTGTAAAGATCATTTCCCACCGAGAGAATATTCCACCCTGGTGACACACTCAGAACCTAATGAGCCGAGGGTAATACTACCCTCCTAACAATTCAACTGCTGGCTGGTTCTGAGGCTGCATGGATCAATCTGAGGCCGGGGGTCCTTTTATAAAAAAACTACCGAAACTACTTGACAGACGACGTCCTATTGAACGGCATGCGCACGATCTCTAATCCAACCGCCTGTTGCTGTTTTGACTTGCCCCTAAATGGTGCGATATGCTTGTCTTCTGAATTTCGGCTAGCCACCGTCGTCCGTGTAGCTGTGCTCAAAAACTACCGGCTGGTTCTTGCTCCTCCCTAAAAACTGGCGAGCTGTATGTAGTGAGTGTTAAATTTTATGCTCATATTGCAGGTGCTGGCAAGTCTCAATAATTTGACTTTTTAAAGGTCATATGAACCCACATTAAATTATTTTATTTTATTTTATTTTTACAAACAAAGGAATTATTTTCGAGTTAAATCTTGAGTTGAACTATTTGAAATGACATTTAACTAAGCAGCAAGAAACAAAATTTCTGTCTGGCATATATATCTGTTGGGTCTCGTGTTTATCCACTTGACAAATGTCCTTTTCGTTGTGGACCTATTGGCTATTGCGTACCATCTTTTGTCTTCGTATACACGATACGTTTCCCTTTCAGAGCGAGAAATACAAGCAGAGAAGAGTATTTCAGCTACCTCATACCTAGGGGGCCCAGTATGCTGGGAGGGACGCGTGTCGAGACTTGAGTGAGCAGCTGAGAACGCTGGAACGGTGAAGGGCGTGGCCTGCCGACAATTCAGATTTGAAACTATGCTATCCCTCAATCAGAAGTTCAGAACCAGTGTGTTTGCTTAAGTGTAGGGCCGTAATTTTTTGTCTGAGCACGGCCTGCTGAATATTTTTCTTCTTCGTAGCACTGCCTTCGGGTTGTTTGCTCTATGCCTTTGGAGAACGCTGCTTATTACTCAGTGGGAGGTCAGGACTGGAGCCGTTAAAGATTGATGTCAGCCGTCAGTTTCGGCGATCAGCAACATACGATGCATTATACACAACCTGATCCAGACTATTCGAAATGCAAACCTTACTCTGATATCAGACTTTTTTTTTCTTCAAAAAAGACCACCATGACTAGTTTTATTAAATTTAACAAGGCATTACACCGTCCACAGGCTCAGTAATCAGACAGTCTGGAGGCTCGTCTGTCCAGCTAAGCAAAAACCTATTACAAAATTGTAATTAGCTAGCACATGCACGGCTTGATTTGCGAAACAAAAAGAATACCTAAAGGTGAGCTTCCCACTAACATAGCTACGCTTGATACACTCTGCAAAGATAGCCGCTGTAGTATCCCACCATCTTGATTGCCCAGTGCAAAATTCAATCACATTAAGAGAATCCTTTCAGCTTCAACATGAGAGAAACCCAGTTGATAAGCGAAGTTAAGACCTTCACTCATTGCTCTTGCCTCCGCGATCATCACATCTGCAGCATATGGAACGTAAGAACACTTGGCCGCAAGAAAAGTACCTCTCTCATCCCTTAGAATTGCTACGACTTCTCCTGCTCCTTTTTTTTTTAAAGCACTTCTCTCTTCTGCCCCTTCCTCCTCGAAGAATGCTCCATCAACATTAAGTTAAATACATTTTCTGGTTTAGGCTTAGTCCATCTTTGCTGCATGTTGACGGTATTCCGAGTCTCTGCCATCTAATAATTATTAGCAATAGCAAGCAATAACATCGGCCATAGCCACCGCAACGATGGGGGCGAGCGCTGGATAGTTCGTTCAATAGGAATTACGCTTACACGACTGGGTGGGTCACAATTAAATCTCTGAGGCATCTATGGGCCCACACGAACTTGGAAGAAACCCTCGCGTGCATCGCCTCGTACATAGACGGATGGACCAGGTGGACCGCCGCCCGCGAGCAATAGCACGTGTGAGTTTGGGAGCATGCATGTAGTTCTGTTTGTGCTCATATTTTCAAAACATAAAATTATTTAAATTGTTTAAACGATGCGATTTTGAAAAATTATTTAACAATTATTTGAAAAAAACAATTAATCATGCATTTAAGAAAAAGTGTACAAGCATATAGAAATATGTTTCTGATGTATAAAAAAATGTATAACATGTATGAAGAAAAGTAGAAACCATAACATATATTTGAAACAAAATAAGCATTTATTTAGAAAATACTAGCACAATGTAAAATATAGTTAGCATATTTTTCAAAAAATGTTCATATCATTGAAAAAAGGTTTCAACATATATTTCAAAATGCTTAAACGTATTCAAACAAAAGTCTAATATGTGTTTAGAAAAATGTTAATCATGTACTTGAAATATGTTTAAAGTGCTTAGAAAATGTTTCAGCTGTATACTAGAAATTTACAATGTGTGTGCAAAAAACTAGACGTCAAAATATGTATTTTAGAAAATTTTAATCATATATTTGAAAAAAAATTAATGAGCATAAAAATATTTCAGGTTATATGAGAAATGTACAAAGTGTATGAAAAAAAGTAGAAAATAATATATTTAAAGTCTATTCATCACCCAAGGTGCAGAATAAGTATTCTTCACCCGAGGTAATCTTACGATCATTTCATAAATAAATAGCATTTGAAAAAATGTAAGTCATAAGACCAGAAATATTGCATTTTATGTACATTTTAGACTATGTTTTTACATTTGTAATTTTACATAACACAAAATATTTTTTATGATAATTATATATTTTCTTACGTTCTCTTTTTACGTCTGAAATGAGACAAAACTTATGAAACATAAAATTATGGTTCATTGATGTTAAAATAAAAGGGAGGGGGGGGTGAAGAATAACTATTCCACCATATATATATATATATATATATATATATATATATATATATATATATATATATAATATATATATACCTCATATACGCATTAATTATACCTCTTTATTATTCTCAATATACTTCATTAAATAATCTAAGATACCCCAATACGAATTTTGTTGAAAAAATATCATCTGCAATGTACTTTTTGTAATATACCTTTTTCACGTACAAACACATCAGTACATACGTAAACATTTAAAAATATGTAGACTCACATGAATTTTTTCATGGAACTCATTTTGGGGTATCTAATAATTACTAATGAAGTATATTAAAAATAATAAAATGGTATAAAAGATTCATCTATGTGGTATATGAGAAGCGGGAGTACGTACTCAACCATTTTCCTATATATATATATATATATATATATATATAAGAATTATGTAAGTAATGTATTTGAAAAAGGTTTAACTTGCATAAAAAGTTTGGATGTAAGAAAAATGTACAATATGTACGGAAAAAATTAGACATCAAACATATATTTGAAAACATGCTAATCTTATATTGAAAATGCAGAATATGTTTAAGAAATGTTCATGTTGTACATGAAAAATGTACATTCTGTATGAGAAAATAGAAGCATCAAAACATATATTTCAGAAAATATTAATTATGTATTTGAAAAAGTTAGAATTATACAAAAAAATCTGTTGTATACAAAAAATGTATATGGGAAAAAGGACATGAGTGGAAAATAAGAAAACAACAAAGAAAACAGAAAAAATGAATGAAAAACAAAAGAAGAAGAAAAATAAAGAAATAGAAGGACAAAATAATATAAAAGCCGATGCAAAACAGTGACACACAATGAAATACTATTAGAAAGCTAAAACTGAGAAAAAGACAAAATAAACAAAAAAGTAAAAGAAAATGAAAGAAAAACCAACACAAAACAGTAAAATACTGTGAAAAACAAAGAAAACTGTTGAAAACAGAGAAAAAATAAAATACCAAAGGGAAAAGAACAAAACAAGAAAAATAAGTAAATGCATAAAACCGAACCAGTGTGGCCGATGTACATGAAAAAAGAAGAAAAACAATCTACATTAACGAAGCTATAGAGTGAACAGAAACTGCAAGAAAAAGAGCTAACAGGCCAGCCCATATGTACGGGCCCCACAGTTGATCCAGGGCTACATCTTATAATAGGCGAGATATAGCGTGGGAGCTATACGTCGCTTATAACTAGATGTAGCTAACGAGCGAGTACTCGTTCAGGAGCCCCGCATGGGTCATCTGAAGTGGGCTGAGAGGGCATTATGTGTCACGCTCTCGGCCCTACCTTTGTTTTTATTTTTATTTTTATTTTTCCGCATGCCTTTTCAGCTTTTGAGATTGTTTTTTTGGGTTTTCAGTTTACCACCTGTCTTTCTTAGCTTTTAGGAAAAAAATGTGCGAGAAAAAAACTTGCTTTTTTGCTTCCATGAGTGGCACAACCAGGGCTCTTGGAAACAAAAAAAAAACACATTTCTATTTTTTACTTTCACAAGAGGGACATATTTGCTTCCCTGAGAGGCACGGTTGTGCCTCCCGAAAACAAAAAAAACTTGTTGTCTTCTTTCCTTCCGCAACAGGCACAGATTTGCTTCCATGATAGAAGCGGAAAAATGTGTTTTATTTTTTTCTTCCGCGAGAGGTACGGTCGTGCCTAAACGAAAAAAAAAACATGTTTTTTTTCCTTCCGCAAGAGGCACGGTTTTACTTCTGTGAGAGAAACGAAAAAGAACTTTTTTTTCTTTGACGAGAGACATAGGTTTACTTCTCATGAAGGCACATATTTACTTTCCCGAGAGGCACAGTCGTGCCTTTTTTTAGAAAGGGAAAAAAGTGCTTCCGGTTCGGTTTTTACGTCAGTTTTTTTTTGAAAAAAGTTTGGCAAAATCTATCAACATGAAATCTAGTTTTGTAGATCTTGACATAAGGAATCCAACGGTGCAAGCAGTTCGAGATTTGTACACATTGTTTAAGAGATAAAATATTTTGAATAAACGAATCTATGAAAAAAGAGAAAACTCTCATGTTGCAACGAGTGGCGCACATGGGAGGTAGGAGTGACCTTTGCGATGAATGCTCCTTAATTAGTGAATTGGCTAGATGTATGCTCCCCTTGCCTCACGCATGGCGCGACCAGCCCGGCCTGTACTGTAGCAGTTCATACGTTTTTTCCTGAGTTTTTTTCTTCTTTTGGGCCTTTTTTCACTGTTTTGGGTCGGTGCTTTTTGTGTGGGTTTTCTTTGTCCCGTTTTAGTTGTCTGGGTCGGGTTTTCTTGTTTTGTTTTCTATATTTGTTTGGTCTTTTTTCTTTCTTGTCTTCTTTGTTTTTCTTTTTTGGTCGTTTATAAGTTTGGTTTTCTTTGTTTTTTCGCCAGTTTTACATTGCCTTTCTTATTTCCTTTGTTATATGTAGGTTTTCTTTGTTTTCTTTGATTCTTTCCTTTTTCACTTTTGTTTCTTTGTCAGTTTTAGTTGGAACACACGACTACTCTTTTTACTACACCATACACATTTTTAGTATAGACATATACTTTTTTGATATACCTTGAATATATTTCAAATACGTGGTGTATATTTTTATTTTAATACATGTTTTGAACTGAAAAATCTTTTGAGTACTTGGGCACTATTTTTAAAATTATAAGTTAGATTTTAATAGTTAATACTTGTCTTTCAAACTACGTGCACATTTGCATATATTATATGAATACCTTTTAAACGACATAAACACCTTTTTGCAATGCAAGATATTTACTTAAAATGTCCAATTTTTTTAATAGTATGAATCGTTTTTAATACTATGAAAATATAGTTTTTAACATTGTATAACCATTCTTAAAGAGTTCACAAACATATTTATGAATCGTAGAGACATTATTCCACTGTTTTTTTTTGAAAGGTATCCATGTTTTTTGTACAATGTTAACATTTTTGCAAATTCTCTGTTTTATTTTTTAAGTAAATTTCAGTTAGTAAATATATTCAATTAGATATGTAAAATAAAAATTTAAGAAAATACAAAATAGTGTAACATCGGCATGTCAGCGTGACGACCCACGTCCCCACTGAGCCAGCCCAACACCGTCTCCCAGTGGCAAGGATGTCTTCCACCTCGCGTCAGGCGAGGTATAGTCACAGCCGAGATATAGCCTTGGTTCTCAAAGCCCAAATAGTTTTAGATGGCCGAAGGGGTTAGCGTGGCTTGCTGGGCCTCCCACATCCAGAAAAAGATAAATATGGTTGAAACTGTAAACCATTGGCGTGTACAGAAGGAATTTTTCTTGATGTTCATTCGAGATCATTCATTAAGGAACACTCTTTGTAAAGGTCACTCTCACATCTTCAGTTTACAACAAGTAGTGCACTGCATGTGCGTCGCTTGTCACAACTTGTAAGTTTACCTTTTGTCGTAAATTCGTTTATTCAAAATGTTTTATTTTTTAACTGTGTGTCCAAATCTTGAACTGCTTTCACCGTTGGATTTCTTGCTGGACGAAAAACCAGATGAAAATACCGAACCAAAAACACTATTCCCCCTTTCTGAAAGAGATACGATTGCGCCTCTCGCAGAAGCAAATCTTTGTCTCCACAAGAAATAGATATGTGTCTTTTGCGGAACAAAAAATGATTTTTTTTGTTTCTAAGAGGCACTCTCGCGAAAGTAAATCCGTGCCTCCACGAGAAGTAAATATGTGCCTCTCGTGGAAGAGCAAAAACGTGTTTCTTTTTTGTTTCCGAGAGGCACGGGTGTACCTCTCGTGAAGGAAAAAAAATCATGTTTTCTCGTTTCCAAGAGACACGAAGCAAATCTGTGCCTCTCGCGGAAGGACAATAAAAGAGAAAACATTTTTTTTCTATTTCTGATAGGCATGACTCTGCCTCTCGTGAAAGCAAATCCGTGCATCTCGCGGCAGGAAAAAACACATTTTTTTCATTTTCGAGAGGCTTGACTGTGCGTCTTGGAAAACAAATTAGTGTCTTACGGAAGCAAAAAAACATGTTTTTCTGGGAAAAAATCGAATTTTTGGGTCCAAAACCTAAGAAAAAATGCGGGAAAACCAAAAAGCTGAAAAACCCCAGAAAAACATCTAAAAGGACGAAACCGCATGCGAAAAAAACAAAAATTGAAGGGAGCACCCAAAGTGCGACACGTGGCGACGGCTCAGAGTGCGCCAAATGGCACACTTTTAGCTCACCCCAAGTGACCCTTGCGAGGGCTCCCGAAGGAATACTCCTTTGTTAGTTACTGTCATGTTCATCGCGTCCAATAGTCATTGTTTTGCACAAGGAAATAACGAGGCGGGCGGTCCATATAGGTTTATCGATCTCAGTTTTGGGAACCTTTTTTTCCATGGCCGATCCGTGTTGAGTAGAATGATTTGTTTCTGGTTTTTACTAGTTTTGAAAACCTTTTAGAAGGTTCCTAAATCATTTTAATTGGGGGTTTCTCCCCTTTTTTGTTTTTGTTTCCTTTTTATTTCCGTTGTTTTAATAGCAAATTCGAGAAAGTCCAATATATTTAAAAATGTTCTTTTTTAAATAAAAATCAGAATGTTGAAAAATGTCTGTGTTTTTCAAAATTTTATTCACAATTTGAAAAAGTGTTCCATACAATTTAAAAAAGAGAAAAAAAAATTTTGGTCCCTCAAATTCCCAAAAAGTACAGACTTGGTCGTTCAAGATTTTTTGGTATACATTTGGTCCCTCAAGTCTCAAAACCGGACAAGTTTGGTCCTAAACCAAATTTTGACCCCGTTGACCGGGTTTGACCGCCACAAAATCGCCCAATGAACAGTAAATTTGAGTTTTTAAAAAAGAAATCTTAAAAAAAATCTGAAATTTTTTAGGGTCCAATATGCTTACATCCGCAACGTGCGACCAAATTTTCGTGGTCTTTCGACACTCGAGGAGCTCGTGGAAAAAAAAGAAAATATATCTACGTCCGATGAACAGTAAATTCGAAAACAAAATCCGAAAAATTCAAAAAATCCTGAAATTTATTGGGGTCTAATATGATTACATGCTCAAGGTTCGACCAAAATTTGGTGGTGTTTCGAGACTAAAGGAGCTCGTGGCAAAAAAAAACAATTTTTCACTCACAAAAAATAGCCAGAAATTGTTTATTTTTGCTAGAGCCCATCCTACGTCATTTCATGACAAAATGTTGGTCGCATCTTGCGCATGTAACCATATTGGACCCCAAAAAATTTCAGAATTTTTTGATTTTTTTTATTTTGCTTGAATTTACTATTCATTGGACATATATTGTTGTTCTTTTTGTCACGAGCTCCTCGATTATCGAAAGACCACGAAAATTTGGTCACACCTTATGCATGTAAGCATATTGGACCCCAAAAAATTTCAGTTTTTTTTTTAAAAAACTCGAATTTACTGTTCATCGAGCGGTTTTGTGGCGGTCAAACCCGGTCAATGGGGTCAAAATCTAGTTTAGGACCAAACTTGTCCGGTTTTGAGACTTGAGGGACCAAATGTATACCAAAAAATCTTAAGGGACAAAATCTGTACTTTTTGGAAACTTGAGGGACCAAAAACATACTTTTCTCTTTAAAAATTAATGATGTTCTAAAAAAATATTTGGAGTATTCTAAAATTATTTTTCATAGATATAATCCTGATAATACTACAGGGGTGAAAGAGACAATCACATCTATCTATTAGTACGATTGGTAGCACGCTCAAGAAATTATACATGTTTGGGCCCACTGTGGCGGAGGTCATACCATACTCCTCGGTCTGAGAGAGTTCAACCCTCGGTCTGGTGCCCTCCTTCTGTCTTATATAGAGTGTGCTAGGAGGGGTGTCATAATGAACTGATATTAATGCTATTGATGGCCGTATGCATGACCGACTATTCGTGGCTATTACTGCTGGTAAACGTCGTATTTATTATACCACCATTGGGTGATGGTGGTAATTAATGATTCATGGGGGTCGTGGCTTCCTGGGACACAACCGTCTGTAGGTCATCCGTTTGTTCCTATCTTAGATGACCGACTGTTGGGTCTTGTTTGTCAGGGGTCTTATGTTCCGATTGTAGGCACTTGGTCCTCCCGCGAGTATCCCCCTAGTATCTGATGCCTCCCCCTTGTCCCATAGTCTTCTGGACTATATTCTTGATTGTCCTGGGCCTTGGGTTGGCCCATATGTGTACTTGGGGCTACCCCTTGATGCGTCTCCATTGTATCTATCTTTTCTAACGCCTTTTCTCTTGTTTTGAATTCTAATTTGCATGAAACTAACCCGGACTAACGCTGTTTTCACCAGAACTACCATGGTGTTGTTTTTGTGTAGATATAAAAGTTCTCGAAATCAGACGAAACTTTTTGGAGAATTACTTTGGAATAAATAAAAAATACTGGAACCAAGACCCACTGGAGGGGGCCCCCAGCTGCCCACAAGGCACCAGGGAGCGCCACCCCCCTCTGGCGCGCCCTGTGGCTAGTGGGGCCCACGAGGCTCCGCTGACCCTAACTCCGACACTATAAAATCCTATTTTTCAGAAAAAAAAGGAGAGGAAGTTTCATCGCGTTTTACGATACAAAGCCGCCGCCATCTCCTGTTCTTCATCGGGAGGCCAGATTTGGAGCTCGTTCGAGGCTCCAGAGAGGGGGGGGGGTCTTCGGTCTCCGTCATCACTGTTGGGGAACGTAGCATGCAATTTCAAAAAATTTCCTACGATCATGCAAGATCTATCTAGGAGATGCGTAGCAACGAGAGTGGGAGAGTGTGTCCACATACCCTCGTAGACCGAAAGAGGAAGCGTTAGTTTAACGTGGTTGATGTAGTCGAACGTCTTCGCGATGCAATCGATCAAGTACCGAACGTACGGCACCTCCGAGTTCAGCACACGTTCAGCTCGATGACGTCCCTCAAACTCTTGATCCAGCAAAGTGTCGAGGGAGAGTTTCGTCAGCACGACGGCATGGTGACGGTGATGGTGATGTGATCCGCGCAGGGCTTCTCCTAAGCACTACGACAATATGACCGGAGGAGTAAACTGTGGAGGGGGGCACCGCACACAGCTAAGAACAAATTGATGTGCTTTGGGGTGCCCCTGCCCCCGTATATAAAGGAGGAGAGGGAGGAGGCCGTCCCTAGGGTCGCACCATGTGGGTGGGGGGGCGACTTAGACTCCTAGTCCTAGTCGGCCCCCTTCCTTCTTCCGGAGGGGGAAAGGGTGAAGGAGAGGGAGAGGGAGAAGGAAAGGGGGGCCACGTCCCCTCCCCTTGTCCAATTCGGACTGCCCATGGGGGGGCGCCACCCCTTGTGGGATGCCCTCTCTCTCCCCAATGGCCCATGTTGGCCCATTACTTTACCCAGGGGGTTTCGGTAACCCCTCGGTACTCCGATAAATATCCAAAACCATTCCGGTGTCCGAATACTATCATTCAATATATCAATCTTTACCTATTGACCATTTCGAGACTCCTCATCATGTTCGTGATCTCATCCGGGACTCCGAACAATCTTTGATCACCAAAACACATAACTCATAATACAAATTGTCATCGAACGTTAAGCGTGCGGACCCTACGGGTTCGAGAACTATGTAGACATGACCGAGACACATCTCCGATCAATAACCAACAGCGGAACCTGGATGCTCATATTGGTTCCTACATATTCTACGAAGATCTTTATCGGTCAAACCGTAATGACAACATACGTTATTCCTTTTGTCATCGGTATGTTACTTGCCCGAGATTCGATCGTCGGTACCCTCATACCTAGTTCAATCTCGTTACCGGCAAGTCTCTTTACTCGTTCTGTAATGCATCATCCCGTAACTAACTCATGTGTCACATTGCTTGCAAGGCTTATCATGATGTGCATTACTGAGAGGGCCCATAGATACCTCTCCAATACTCAGAGTGACAAATCCTAATCTCGATCTATGCCAACCCAACAAACACCTTCGGAGACACCTATAGAGCATCTTTATAATCACCCAGTTACGTTGTGACATTTGATAGCACACAAGGTGTTCCTCCGGTATTCGGGAGTTGCATAATCTCATAGTCAAAGGAATATGTATAAGTCATGAAGAAAGCAATAGCAATAAAACTTAACAATCATTATGCTAAGCTAACGGATGGGTCTTGTCCATCACATCATTCTCCTAATGATGTGATCCCGTTCATCAAATGACAACACATGTCTATGGTCAGGAAACTTAACCATCTTTGATTAACGAGCTAGTCAAGTAGAGGCATACTAGGGACAGTTTGTTTCATCTAGTATTCACACATGTATCAAGTTTCCGGTTAATACAATTCTAGCATGAATAATAAACATTTATCATGATATAAGGAAATATAAATAACAACTTTATTATTGCCTCTAGGGCATATTTCCTTCAGATTCCCACTTGCACTAGAGTCAATAATATAGATTACATTGTAATGATTCTAACACCCATGGAGTCTTGGTGCTGATCATGTTTTGTTCGTGGAAGAGGCTTAGTCAACGGGTCTGCAACATTCAGATCCGTATGTATTTTCCAAATCTCTATGCCTCCCTCCTTGACTTGATCATGGATGGAGTTGAAGCATCTCTTGATGTGTTTGGTTCTCTTGTGAAATCTGGATTCCTTCGCTAAGGCAATTGCTCCAGTATTGTCACAAAATATTTTCATTGGACCCGATGCACTAGGTATTACACCTAGATCGGATATGAACTCCTTCATTTGCTGCTTCCGAAGCAACTATGTACTCCGCTTCACACGTAGATCCCGCCACGACGCTTTGCTGGGAACTGCACCAACTGACAGCTCCACCATTCAATATAAATACGTATCCGGTTTGCGACTTGGAGTCATTCGGATCAGTGTCAAAGCTAGCATCAACGTAACCATTTATGACGAGCTCTTTGTCACCTCCATAAACGAGAAACATATCCTTAGTCCTTTTCAGTATTTCAGGATGTTCTTGACCGCTGTCCAGTGATCCACTCCGGGATTACTGATGTCTACTACGCAACTTTATTCTTGTAGACTCGTGTCGGGCCTCCAAGCGCAGAGTTTTGTAGGACAATAGAAATTTTCCCTCAAGTGGATGACCTAAGGTTTATCAATCCGTGGGAGGTGTAGGATGAACATGGTCTCTCTCAAACAACCCTGCAACCAAATGCAAGAAATCTCTTGTGTCTCCAACACACCCAATACAATGGCAAATTGTATAGGTGCACTAGTTCGACGAAGAGATGGTGATAAAAGTATAATATTGATGGTAGAAATATATTTTTATAATCTGAATAAATAAAAACAGCAAGGTAGCAAATAGTAAACGGGTACAAAAACGGTATTGCAATGCTTGAAAATGAGACCTAGGGTCCGTACTTTCACTAGTGCAACCTCTCAACAATGCTAATATAATTGGATCATATAACCACCCCTCAAAGTGCGATGAAGAATCACTCCAAAGTTCCTATCTAGCGGAGAACATAAGAATAAATTCTTTGTATGGTACTAAACCACCTCAAAGCTATTCTTTCCGTCCGATCTATTCAAGAGTTCATACTAAAATAACACCAAAGCAAATTCATATTCATAATACTCAATCCAACACAAAGAACTTCAAAGAGTGCCCCAAGATTTCTACCGAAGAAACAAAGACAAGAACGTGCATGAAACGCTATGCATAGATTACCCCAATGTCACCTCAGGAATCCGCGAGTTGAGTGCCAAAACATATATCAAGTGAATCAATACGATACCCCATTATCACAACGAGTATTCAATTGCAAGACATATATCAAGTGTTCTCAAATTCATAAAAGTATTCAATCCGATAACAATGAAATCTCAAAGGGAAAACCCAATTCATCACAACAAGATAGAGAAGGGAAAACACCATATGATCCGACTATATTAACAAAGCCCGCGATACATCAAGATCGTGACATCTCAAGAACACGAGAGAGAGAGAGAGATTAAACACATAGCTACTGGTACAAACCCTCAGCCCTAAGGGTGGACTACTCCCTCCTCATCATGGTGGCCGTCGGGATGATGAAGATGATTCCACCCTCCGGCAGCGTGCTGGAAAGGGTCTAGATTGGTTTTTGGTGGTTACAGAGCCTTGCGGTGGCCCAACTTCTGATCTAGGTTAACCCCAAAGGTTTTTGGAATATTTGTGAATATATAGGGTAAAGAGGGGGTGCGGGAGGCCACCGAGGTGGGCACAACCCACCTGGGAGTGCCTGGGCCCCCAGGTGCGCCCTGGTGGGTTGTGCCTCCCTCAGGGCACCCCCAGGTGCCGCTCTGGCCCATCGGGAGTCTTCTGGTCCATAAAAAAATCCTCAAAAAGTTTCACGGTGTTTGGACTCCGTTTGATATTGATTTCATGCGATGTAAAAAACATGCAAAAAACAGCAACTGGCACTTGGCACTATGTCAATAGGTTAGTCCCAAAAAATGATATAAAATGACTATAAAACATCCAAGAATGATAATATAACAACATGGAACAACCAAAAATTATAGATACGTTGGAGACGTATCAGCATCCCCAAGCTTAATTCCTGCTCGTCCTCGAGTAGGTAAATGATAAAAAACAGAATTTTTGACGTGGAATGCTGCCTAACATGTCATCTCATATTGTTTTCTTTGTAGCATGTACATTTGGACTTTTATATTGTTCAAAGCAACAGTCTAGTTTTTACATGAGGACTTAAATACTCAAGCATATCAACAAGCAACCATGTCTTTCAAAATATCAATGCTAAAATAAGTTATCCCTAGCCCATCATGCTCAATCATTGATCCATTCATGAAACACACTCACATATTAACTACACCCAATGCGCAAGTACGATCATAGTGCCCCCTAGTTGGTGCTTTATAAGAGAAGATGGAGACTCAAATTAAAAATAAAAGTTGCATAAAGTAAAAGAAAGGCCCTTCGCAGAGGGAAGTAGGGATTTGTAGAGGTGCCAGAGCTCAAAGCGAAAATTGAGAGATAAAAAGCCATTTGAGAGGCATACTTTTCCCACCAATGAAAACGACTTAGAGCTCCCAACACTTTCCATGCTAGATATATCATAGGCGGTTCCCAAACAAAAAATAAAGTTTATTCCTTTTTCCACCATACTTTCACTTTCCATGGCTAACCGTATCCACGGGTGCCCTCCATACCAACACTTCCCAACGAATTTATTATTTGACAACATAAAGTAAATTCATTTTTCATTTCCGGACTGGGCATCCCTAATACCTTTGCCTTACTCTCGTGCAATGACAAGTGAATAAACACTCATCGTGAGAATAACACATCTAGCATTGAAAATATTGGCCACCCCTCACCGCGCGCCTCGCGAGATTTATTTTTAAAATTAGAGATGGCACATACAAATTTGCTTAGAATGGCAAAATAATACCGCATATAGGTAGGTATAGTGGACTCATGTGGCAAAACTGGTTTAAAGGATTTTGGATGCACAAGTAGTGATCATACTTAGTGCAAAATGAAGGCTAGTAAAAGATTGAGAAGCGACTGACCAAGAAACGAATAATCTCATAAGCGAGCATTGAGCATAATTAACACCGAATAATGCACCACAAGTAGGATGTAATTTCATTGCACAACTATTGACTTTCGTGCTTGCATAGGGAATCACAAACCTTAACACCAATATTCTTACTAAAGCATAATTACTCATCAACATGACTCACATATCACATCATCATATCTCAAAACTATTACGAGGAATTGATACATATCCATCGTATCTACTTTTCCAAACACTTTTGCCCTTGTTTTGGACTCTAACTTGCATGATTTGAATGGAACTAACCCGTACTGACGCTGTTTTCAGCAGAATTGCCATGCTATTATTTTTGTGCAGAAATAAAAGTTCTCGGAATGACCTGAAAATCAACGGAGATTATTTTTGGAATATATAAAAAATACTGGAAGAATAATCCACGTCAGGGGGCCCACACCCAGTCCACGAGGGTGGGGGGCGCGCCCCCTACCTCGTGGGCCCCCTGACGCTCCACCGACCTCAACTCCCACTCCATATATTCGTGTTCGGGGAGAAAAAAATCAGAGAGAAGGATTCATCGCGTTTTACGATACAGAGCCGCTGCCAAGCCCTAAACTCTCTCGGGAGGGCTGATCTGGAGTCCGTTCGGGGTTCCGGAGAGGGGAATCCGTCGCCATCGTCATCATCAACTTCCTCCATCACCAATTCCATGATACTCACCGCCATGCGTGAGTAATTCCATCGTAGGCTTGCTGGACGGTGATGGGTTGGATGAGATTTATCATGTAATCGAATTAGTTTTGTTAGGGGTTGATCCCTAGTATCCACTATGTTCTGAGATTGATGTTGCTATGACTTTGCTATGCTTAATGCTTGTCACTAGGGCCCGAGTGCCATGATTTCAGATCTGAACCTATTATGTTTTCATGAATATATGTGAGTTCTTGATCCT
Source organism: Triticum urartu (assembly GCF_003073215.2). Taxonomy (NCBI): domain Eukaryota; kingdom Viridiplantae; phylum Streptophyta; class Magnoliopsida; order Poales; family Poaceae; genus Triticum; species Triticum urartu. The sequence goes on along the minus strand of NC_053028.1, from coordinate 167,262,260 downwards.
ATCTTGCAAGTCTATAGTCACCTACTATGTGTTATGATCCGGCAACCCCGAAGTGACAATAATCGGGTTCACTCCCGGTGATGACCGTAGTTTGAGGAGTTCATGTATTCACTATGTGTTAATGCTTTGGTCTGGTACAACATTAAAAGGAGGCCTTAATATCCCTTATTTTCTAATAGGACCCCGCTGCCACGGGAGGGTAGGACAAAAGATGTCATGCAAGTTCTTTTCCATAAGCACGTATGACTATATTCGGAATACATGCCTACATTACATTGATGAATTGGAGCTAGTTCTGTGTCACCCTATGTTATAACTGTTGCATGATCGATCACATCCGACATAATCTCCATCACCGATCCAATGCCTATGAGCTTTTCATATATTGTTCTTCGCTTATTTACTTTTCCGTTGCTACTGTTACAATCACTATAAAACCAAAAATATTACTTTTGCTACCGTTACCACTACTATCATATTACTTTGCTACTAAACACTTTGTTGCAGATATTAAGTTTCCAGGTGTGGCTGAATTGACAACTCAGCTGCTAATACTTGAGAATATTCTTTGGCTCCCCTTGTGTCGAATCAATAAATTCGGGTTGAATACTCTACCCTCGAAAACTGTTGCGATCCCCTATACTTGTGGGTTATCAAGACTATTTTCTGGCGCCATTGCCGGGGAGCATAGCTCTATTCTTTGAGTCACTTGGGATTTATATCTGTTTATCACTATGAAGAACTTGAAAGATCCAAGGACCAAGATTTATCCCTCAACTACGAGGGAAGGTAAGGAACTGCCATCTAGCTCTGCACTTGATTCACCTTCTGTTTTGAGTAAGCTTGCGACACCTAAACCTGCTTCTGCTATTAATTCTGATATGTCGCATGTTATTGATGATGCCACTTCTGCTATGCATGATACTTACGATGAAACTACTTCTATGCTTGATACTACTGTGCCACTTGGTGAATTTCTGGATGAACAACTTGCTAGGGCTAGAGAGAATGAAATTATTGAAACTGATAATATTGATGAAAGTGAGGATGAAGATTCTCCCCCTAGATATGAATTGCCTGTTGTGCCCTAGGGTTATGTTATGGATGAAGAAACTGCTAGAGACTTTCTTGCCTGCAATGATAGAAGTGATCTTAAGAAACTATTAGCTAAGCTTAAAGAAAAGTCTTTGAATGCTAGAATGAAATATGACCCTGCTTTTGCTACTTCACCTGTCTTTATTACTGATAAGGATTATGATTTCTCTGTCTATCCTGAGTTAATTACTTTGGTTGAATCCGATCCTTTTTATGGCTATGAATCTGAAACTGTTGTGGCACATCTTACTAAATTAAATGATATAGCTACCCTGTTTACTAATGATGAGAAAACTCGCTACTATTATATCCTTAAATTATTTCCGTTCTCATTAAAGGGTAATGCTAAGATATGGTTTAATTCTCTTGATCCTGGTTGTGTGCGTAGTCCCTAGGATATGATTTACTACTTCTCTGCTAAATATTTCCCCGCTCATAAGAAACAAGCTGATTTAAGGGAAATATATAATTTTGTGCAAATTGAAGAAGAGAGTCTCCCACAAGCTTGGGGGAGGCTTCTCCAATTACTTAATGCTTTGCCTGATCATCCTCTCAAGAAAAATGATAGGACTTTGCATGCTTCTAGTGAACCTGTTATTGACACACCTGAGAATCCCAATGATATTTCTATTTCTGATGCTGAAACACAATCTGGTAATGAACATGAACTTAGTGAAAATGTTAATGATGATGTTCATGTTGATGCTCAACCTAGCAATAATAATGATGTAGAAATTGAACCTGTTTTTGATCTTGATAACCCATAATCAAAGAATCAACGTTATGATAAGAGAGACTTTGTTGCTAGGAAGCACGGTAAAGAAAGAGAACCATGGGTTCATAAACCCATGCCTTTTCCTCCTAAACCATCCAAGAAAAAGGATGATGAGGATTTTGAGCGTTTTGCTGAAATGATTAGACCTATCTTTTTGCGTATGCGTTTGACTGATATGCTTAAAATGAATCATTATGCTAAATATATGAAAGATATTGTTACAAATAAGAGAAAGATACCGAAAGCTGAAATTTCCAGCATGCTTGCTAATTATACTTTTAAGGGTGGAATACCAAAGAAACTTGAAGATCCAGGAGTACCAACTATACCATGCTCCATTAAAAGAAACTATGTTAAAACTGCTTTATGTGATCTTGGAGCTGGTGTTAGTGTTATGCCTCTCTCTTTATATCATAGACTTGATTTGAATAAGTTGACACCCACTAAAATATCTTTGCAAATGGCTGATAAATCAACTGCTATACCCGTCGGTATTTGTGAGGATGTGCCTGTTGTGGTTGCAAACGTTACTATTTTAACGGACTTTGTTATTCTTGATATTCCCGAGGACGATAGTATGTCTATTATTCTTGGAAGACCCTTTTGAATACTGCAGGGGCTGTTATTGATTGCACCAAAGGCAATGTCACTTTTCATGTTAATGGTAATGAGCATACGGTACACTTTCCGAGGGAACAACCTAAAGTCCACAGTATCAATTCTATTGGAAAAATTTCAACAATTACTATTGGAGGTTTTGAATTTCCTCTTCCTACTATCAAGAAGAAATATGATATTCTTATTGTTGGGGACATGCATATCCCCGTTGAGGTAACATAGTGTTATTCGAAATTTCTGCGGTTTCATGTAATTCGGAATGAGTTTGTTAACAAGACTTGATCAACCTTGTTAGTGGATTCCTTTTGATGAGCATGAGATGGATGAAGTTATAAAACACAACCTTCTGTACCCTCTTTTTACTTTCTGTTATTTATATTAAATAAAGCAAAAATAGTATTTTCTGTCTGTTTTCTGAATTATCCGTGCAATAAAAATACCCCGAAAATAAAAGTTCTCCAAATGCCCTGAAATTTAAATATGCTTTTTTTTCTAGAATATTTTAGAATATCTAGCACTGAAAACACAACAGGGGGAGCAGCCACGTGCCCACGAGGGTGGAGGGCGCGCCCACCCCCTGGGCGCGCCCACCCCCTGGGCGCGCCCCCTGCCTCGTGGACCCCACATGGCCCCCTCCACTTATTTCAGCCACCACACACTCCTTCCTCCCAAAAAAATCACCAACCAGCTCAAGCACGAGTTCTAGCTCATCTTGCTGCCATTTTCGATCTCCTTGCTCGAAGCTCCATTCACAAAACTGCTTTGGGGGATTGTTCTTTGGTATGTGACTCCTCCAATGGTCCAATTAGTTTTTGTTCTAGTGCTTTATTCATTGCAAATTTTTGCTGCTTAGGTGACCCTGTTCTTGAGCTTTCATGTCAAATTTATATGGTCCCAAGTAGTTTTAATGCATGATATGGCCTCTAGGCACTTGTAGGAGTAGTTCCTATCAATTCTGTTGAGTTTGGTTCACCCTTATTTTTAAGTTGCTAAAAATTTCAGAAATTTTTCAGAGGAAGAAATATGTTTAGGAAAATGTACCAAGGTGGTTCTTCAAGGAAGCAAGGATCCAGACCCGCAATACGCGATGCGGACAATGAACCACCAAGGGATGCTCAAGTGTGGCCTTGTGAATGGCCGTCAGAGGACTTCATGGTTCGAGCAGGAATCAAGGAGGAATTTGAAGCATATGTGTGTAATGCCGATCTTGAGAGCTTCATGGCAGATAAGTGCCGTCAGTACCACTACCTCACTGATTCCTTTGTGAGAAGGTTTGAATTTTCATCATCACGCAATTCTCAAACTGTCCTATTTGATCTTTATGATAAATCTTATACCATGGACTTAGAAGATTTTAACACTGCTTGTAAGCTCCCACAATGGGGTAATGTTACTGAACCTCGCAAATCTGAATATAGAGATTTTCTTGCTAGTATAACTGTGGGGGAATCTAGAGATGTAACATAAGCCACCATAGGGAGCATTCATTTTCCCGCTATACATTATTTTGCTCTCTTCATAGGAAGGTGCATAAATGGTAAAGATGAAGCATGTCACATGTGTGTACCTGATCTTAGCATTCTCATGAGCGCTATTTTAGGAGATAAATAATACAGCTTGGGGGCTATTATTGCACGTAGGTTGCATAATATTAGTATTCATGGAGATTTCTTTGGTGGAATTTATGCAACTCATATAGCTAACTTTCTTGAGATACCCATATGTGGAGATGATATTGAGTTGCCTCCTTCTTATCTAGATTATGATGCCATGGTTCGTCATCAGTTTGTTGAGAGGAATGACTAGTCCCTCCAGTACCGACTAATCTTTGACAGACGACGCACCTATCACGTCGCTCTCCCTGCTCCCGCTTTCTTTGACTTTCAGGCAAAGGGGAGATATGTTATAACGAGGGAGGAGGCGAACGAGTATAAGAGGAGGACAGAGACAGCTCACCTCCAAGCGACAGCTCATGAGGCAATAGCTGCTGCATCACAGTACGACCCCAACTACAACTTTGGATATCCGCCAGGCCAGCCGTGGCAGTAGACCAACTTAGGCCAAAAGCCTAAGCTTGGGGGAGTACGTATTTCTCACCGACCTTACATTCTTGTTCACACACTCATGCTAGTTGTCAGTGCTCATACTTTTTCATTGTAATATCCATGCTAGTTTACTTCCCTTTTTTATGCTTTCTTCTCGTGTGTTTGATAAATCTTAAGAAAAAACCAAAAAAATTAGTTGTATCTTTTAGTTAGTTTACTTTCCATGCCTGTAGTAGTATTTAAAAAGAAAACCCCAAAAGATTTCTCATTCTTCTTTTTCTTGTTGGGAGCTTTCCTGTGTAAATAGTTTTGTTTCTTTTCTTTCCTTTGGGGGTCGAGAGGAGAAGACCATGATGAAAATTTTGAGTGGCTCTTATATGCATTATTGTTGATCTAACAAGGAGCCCATATTAACTTGTCTTCTCTCTTGAATTGAATGCTTGCAGATTCCAGCTTAGTCCAATGCACGTGCACTATTATTATTATCCACATCATTTGGTTGTGCAAGTGAAAGGCAATAATGATGACATATGATGAACTTATTGAGATGAGAAAAGCTGGTATGAACTCTACCTCTCTTGTTTTTGTAAATATGATTAGTTCATCGTTCCTGATTCAGCCTATTATGAAAGAAACATGTTTGCAATGACAATTAGAGATTATAGTTGCTTATGCCATGCTTAATTAGCTAGGAGCTTATAATGGTTTACCTTGCGTGCCAACATGCTATTAAAATGATTGTGATGTGGTATGATAGGGTGGTATCCTCCTTTGAACGATTCGAGTGGCTTGACTTGGCACATGTTCACGCATGTAGTTGAAACAAAATCAACATAGCCTCTATGATATTTATGTTCATGGTGCATTATATCCTACTCATGCTTGCATTCGGTGTTGATTAATTTTAATGCATGTTCATGGCTGTTGTCGCTCTCTAGCTGGTCGCTTCCCAGTCTTTTTCTAGCCTTCACTTGTACTAAGTGGGAATACTGCTTGTGCATCCAACTCCATAAACCCCAAAGTTGTTCCATATGAGTCCACCATACCTACCTATATACGGTATCTACCTGCCGTTCCAAGTAAATTTGTATGTGCCAAACTCTAAACCTTCAAATAAACATTCTGTTTTGTATGCTCGAATAGCTCATGTATCAACTAGGGTTGTTTGTATCCTCCATGCTAGGCGGGTTATTCTCAATAGGAGTGGACTCCGCTCCTCACTCACGAGAAAATGGCTGGTCACCGGGATGCCCAGTCCCATGCTTAATGCAAATCAAATCAAAATAACTGCAAACTAAACTCCCCCGGGACTCTTGTTAGTTGGAGGCACTCGTTGTTTCGAGCAAGCCATGGATTGATGCTTGTTAGTGGAGGGGGAGTATAAACTATACCATTCTATTTGGGAACCGCCTATAATGTGTGTAGCATGGAAGATATCGAGATCTCTCGGTTGTTATGTTGACAATGAAAGTATACCGCTCAAAATATTATTCATATCTGTTTCAAAACCGAGCTCTGGCACCTCTACAAATCCCTTCTTCCCTATGCGAAGGGCCTATCTATTTATTTTTATGTTGAGTCATCATCCTCTTATTAAAAAGCACCAGTTGGAGAGCACCGCTATCATTTGCATCCGTTACTGTTAGTTTACATTGAGTATGACTTGACTGAATCTCTTTTACCATGAATTACAATGTCTAGTCAGTCCTTGATCTTTAAAGGTGCTCTGCATTTATGTTTTGCGGTCTCAGAAAGGGCTAGCGAGATACCATCTTGTTATATCATATTATGATTGTTTTGAGAAAGTGTTGTCATCCGAAATTTATTATTATTGCTCGCTAGTTGATTATGCCATTGGTATGAGTAAACATGAGACCTAAATGTTATTGCGAATGTGGTTAGTTCATAATCTTTGCTGAAAACTTGAATGCCGACTTTACATATTTACAACAACAAAAGCAAACAGAGTTTGTAAAAGTTTTTCTTTATCACTTTCAGTTTATTAACTGAATTGCTTGAGGACAAGCAAAGGCTTAAGCTTGGGGGAGTTGATACGTCTCCGCCGTATCTACTTTACCAAACACTTTTGCCCTTGTTTTGGACATTAACTTGCATGATTTGAATGGAACTAACCCGGACTGACGCTGTTTTCAGCAGAATTGCCATGGTGTTATTTTTGTGCAGAAACAAATGTTCTCGGAATGACCTGAAAATCAACGGAGATTATTTTTGGAATATATAAAAAATACTAGAAGAAGAATCCGCGTTAGGGGGTCCACACCCTGTCCACGAGGGTGGGGGCGCGCCTACCCCCTAGGCACGCCCCCTACCTCGTGGGCCCCCTGACGCTCCACCGACCTCAACTCCAACTCCATATATTCGTGTTCGGGGAGAGAAAAAATCAGAGAGAAGGATTCATTGCGTTTTACTATATGGAGCCGCTGCCAAGCCCTAAACTCTCTCGAGAGGGCTGATCTGGAGTCTGTTCGGGGCTCCGGAAGAGGGGAATCCGTCGCCATCGTCATCATCAACCTTCCTCCATCACCAATTTCATGATGCTCACCGCCGTGCGTGAGTAATTCCATCGTAGGCTTGCTGTACGGTGATGGGTTGGATGAGATTTATCATGTAATCGAGTTAGTTTTGTTAGGGTTTGATCCCTAATATTCACTATGTTCTGAGATTGATGTTGCTATGACTTTGCTATGCTTAATGCTTGTCACTAGGGCCCGAGTGCCATGATTTCAGATCTGAACCTATTATGCTTTCATGAATATATGTGAGTTCTTGATCCTATCTTGCAAGTCTTTATTCACCTACTATGTGTTATGATCCGGCAACCCCGAAGTGACAATAATCAGGCCCACTCCCGGTGATGACCGTAGTTTGAGGAGTTCATGTATTCACTATGTGTTAATGCTTTGGTCTGGTACTCCATTAAAAGGAGGCCTTAATATCCCTTAGTTTCCAATAGGACCCCGCTGCCACGGGAGGGTAGGATAAAAGATGTCATGCAAGTTCTTTTCCATAAGCACGTATGACTATATTCGGAATACATGCCTACATTACATTGATGAATTGGAGCTAGTTCTGTGTCACCCTATGTTATAACTGTTGCATGATCGATCACATCCGACATAATCTCCATCACCGATCCAATGCCTATGAGCTTTTCATATATTGTTCTTCGCTTATTTACTTTTTCGTTGCTACTGTTACAATCACTATAAAACCAAAAATATTACTTTTGCTACCGTTACCACTACTATCATATTACTTTGCTACTAAACACTTTGCTGCAGATATTAAGTTTCCAGGTGTGGCTGAATTGACAACTCAGCTGCTAATACTTGAGAATATTCTTTGGCTCCCCTTGTGTCGAATCAATAAATTTGGGTTGAATACTCTACCCACGAAAACTGTTGCGATCCCCTATACTTGTGGGTTATCAGGAATCAAGTTTATTTTGTCCAATGATCTTCATGAAAGTTTTTATTATATCCTTCTTGGATATCTATCACTTTGCAACTAATTTTCTTGTGTTGCTTTTGATAATCTCAAACAAATATAAGTGAATGTCACGAGCATAATATTTCTTTCTCTCAAATTATTTAAGTGAAGCAAGAGATAATTTCTTCAAAAATGCTAAAGCACACCGTTCTCAAAAAGATATAAGTGAAGCACTAGAGCAATTCTATAGAAAAGAGCTTCATTGACGGGATGTGCGTGCTGCTTACCTAGCCTCCCTGGCAACTATTTGAGGACTCTATTTTATTTAAAAACTTTCAGATCTAATTATTTTATTAAAACATCAAGCAAAACAAAATAAAACGACATTCCAAGAATAGCACACATCATGTGAAGAAGCAAAAACTTAGGCTCAACCGTTACTAACCGATAATTGTTGAAGAAGAAAGGTGGGATGCCTATCGGGGCATCCCCAAGCTTAGATGCTTGAGACTTCTTGAAATATTATCTTGGGGTGCCTTGGGCATCCCCAAGCTTGAGCTTTTGTGTCTCCTTAATTCTTCTCATATTACGGTTTCCTAAATCTCAAAAGCTTCATCCACACAAAACTCAACAAGAACTCGTGAGATAAGTTAGTATAAACCAATGCAAAAACCTTACCATTCTCTACTATAGCAAATCACTAAAATTATTATTCAACATTGGATAATAAATGCCTCTACATATTTAATACTCCTATCCTCAAATAGAATCGTTAAGCAAACATATGCAAACAATGCAAACATAACAACAATCTGCCAAACCAATACAGTCTGTAAAGAATGCAAGAGTATCAATACTTATTAAAATCCAAAAATTATGAAAAAAATACCACATTGTAGAAAATTTATCATATCTTATTTTGCAAAAAGTTTAAACATTTTATCATATACTGAAATTTCTAGGGAATTTTTGCAACATCAATAAACTTTTTGTTTTGAAACAGCAACATGTAGACTTGCAAAATAAGCACAGTAAAGGCTATCTGATGACCCACAAGTGTAGGGGATCTATCATATCCTTTTCGATAAGTAAGAGTGTCGAACCCAACGAGGAGCAGAAGGAAATGATAAGCGGTTTTCAGCAAGGTATTCGCTGCAAGCACTGAAATTATTGGTAATAGATAGTTTTGTGATAATGTAATTTGTAACGAGTAACAAGTAATACAAGTAAATAAGGTGCAGCAAGATGGACCAATCCTTTTTGTAGCAAAGGACAAGCTTGGACAAACTCTTATATAATGGAAAGAGCTCCCGAGGACACATGGGAATTATCGTCAAGCTAGTTTTCATCACGCTCATATGATTCGCGTTCGGTACTTTGATAATTTGATATGTGGGTGAACCGGTGCTTGGGTACTGTTCTTACTTGGACAAGCATCCCACTTATGATTAACCCCTATTGCAAGCATCCGCAACTACAACAGAAGTATTAAGGTAAACCTAACCATAGCATGAAACATATGGATCCAAATCAGCCCCTTACGAAGCAACTCATAAACTAGGGTTTAAGCTTCTGTCACTCTAGCAACCCATCATATACTTATTACTTCCCAATGCCTCCCTCTAGGCCCAAACAATGGTGAAGTGTCATTTAGTCGACGTTCACATGACACCACTAGAGGAAAGACAACATACATCTCATCAAAATATCGAACGAATACCAAATTCACATGACTACTTATAGCAAGACTTCTCCCATGTCCTCAGGAACAAACATAACTACTCAAAAAGCATATTCATGTTCATAATCAGAGGGGTATTAATATGCATAATGGATCTGAACATATGATCTTCCACCAAGTAAACCAACTAGCATCAACTACAAGGACTAATCAACACTACTAGCAACCCACATGTACCAATCTGAGGCTTTGGGACAAAGATTGGATACAAGAGATGAACTAGGGTTTTAGATGAGATGGTGCTGGTGAAGATGTTGATGGAGATTGACCCCCTCCCGATGAGAGGATCGTTGGTGATGACGATGGTGATGATTTCCCCCTCCCGGAGGGAAGTTTCCCCGGCAGAACAGCTCCGCCGGAGCCCTAGATTGGTTCCGCCTCGTGGCAGCGGAGTTTCATCCCGTGAGCTAGCTTATGATTTTTTCCTCGACGAAAGACTCCATATAGCCAAAGATGGGCATCAGAGGGCCACCAGGGGGCCCATGAGGCAGGGGGCGTGCCCAGGGGGTAAGGCGCGCCCCCACCCTCGTGGACGGTGGGTGGCCCCCCTCTGGTACTTCTTTCTCCCAATATTTTTTATGTATTCTGAAACATGCTCTCGTGAAGTTTCAGGACTTTTGGAGATGTGCAGAATAGGTCTCTAATATTGTTCTCCTTTTCCAGCCCAGAATCCCAGCTGCCGGCATTCTCCTCTCATGTAAACCTTGTAAAATAAGAGAGAATAGGCATAAGTATTGTGACATAATGTGTAATAACAGCCCATAATGCAATAAATATCGATATAAAAGCATGATGCAAAATGGACGTATCAACTCCCCCAAGCTTAGACCTCGCTTGTCCTCAAGCGAAAGCCTAAATCGAAAAATATGTCCACATGTTTAGAGATAGAGGTGTCGATAAAAATAAAATACGGACATGAGGGCATCATGATCATTCTTAGAACAACAACATATATATATTGTCATATGATCTCTTATGCTAAAGTAACAATTCAATCACAATTTCAAGTATGAATCATAAACTTCATTGAGAACCAACAAACTCTAATCTCAGTCATTGAGGCAATTGCAATTTATCATAACATAGGAAAGAGTCAATATAAGAGCTTTTCAGCAAGTCCACATACTCAACCATCTTTTAGTCTTTCACAATTGCTAACACTCATGCAATATTATGGGTATGAAGTTTTAATCGGACACAGAGAAAGATAGGGGCTTATAGTTTTGCCTCCCAATGTTTTACCTCAAGGGTAATGTCAACAATAATAGTTCATGAAGACTCACATCCAATTAGCTATATATATCAGGATCTTTCCAACACATTGTGCTTGCCAAAGGATAAAATGTAAAAAAGGTGAAGATCACCATGACTCTTATGTAAGGTAGAAGATAAAAGTAAAAGATAGGCCCTTCGCAGAGGGAAGCAGAGGTTGTCATGCGCTTTTATGGTTGGATGCACAAAATCTTAATGCGAAAGAACGTCACTTTATATTGCCACTTGTGATATGGACCTTTATTATGCAGTCCGTCGCTTTTATTTCTTCCATATCACAAGATCGTATAAAGCTTATTTTCTCCCACACTAATAAGTCATACATATTTAGAGAGCAATTTTTATTGCTTGCACCGATGACAACTTACTTGAAGGATCTTACTCAATCCATAGGTAGGTATGTGGACTCTCATGGCAAAAACGGGTTTAGGGATATTTGGAAGCACAAGTAGTATCTCTACTTGGTGCAAAGAAATTGGCTAGCATGAGAGGGAAAGGCAAGCTCAACATGTTGGATGATCCATGACAATATAATTTATCTCAGATGTAAGAAAACATAACCCATTATGTTGTCTTCCTTGTCCAACTCAACTCTTAGCATGTCATACTTTAATGAGTGCTCACAATCATAAAAGATGTCCAAGATAGTATATTTATATGTGAACCTCTCTTTCTTTATTACTTCCTATTAATTGCAACGATGACCAAAACTATGTTTGTCAACTCTCAACAACTTTTATTCATCATACTCTTTATATGTGAGCTCATTACTCTCCATAAGATCCATATGATCTCTTATTTCTTTTTATTTTTTCTCTTTTATTTTATTCCTCAAGATCATAGCAAAATAATCAAGCCCTTGACTCAACACTAATCTTTATTATATATAGCTCACGGACTCGATTACATAGAAGGATCATAAAGCAAAACTCACAACTAGATCATACTAAAACTTTATTCTACTAGATCAAGATATTATCAAAAGGATCGAACTAAGAAAAACGGTAAAGATAAAAGTGATGGTGATACGATACCGGGGCACTCCCCCAAGCTTGGCAGTTGCCAAGGGGAGTGCCCATACCAGATACTCAGTTCTTCTTTGTTGGTGGAAGAGGTGATGGTTTTGTTGATGGCGTAGGCTTCTTCCTTAATTTGCGCTTGAGGACAGAATTTTGGTCCCTTAGGTCATCGATCTCCTTGCTCCAGGCTCAGTATCTTTTTGCATAATTCCTGCTTGTTTTCCTGCAAGAGGCGAAAAGGGATAAACTCGATCTTAGGTTTCTTTACTCTATCCGGGAGGCTTGACTTTTTGAACTCCACATGCATGTCCCCAGGTTGAGGTAATGGGACTTCATCTTCATCTGAGCTCGTCTCCTCCTTTCCCTTGGGTTCATAGTCCTCTTCTTCTTCCGTAGTCCAACCACAATGCTCCACATCCCCATAGACCTTAGGATCTGCAAGGTAATCAGCCACATAGCTTTCTCCTTCCGAATCCTGGGACGACATGTTGCTAATCTGCAGGACAGCTCGAAACAAAGACAGGAGATATTTGCGTGATACGGTGGTCAAAACCTTCTGGAGATTATATAATGAATTTACCGACCAAAAGAAGTATCGTGCAAGAAGAGTCCGGAGAGCACACGAGGTGCCCACGAGGCAGGGGGCGCGCCCAGGGGGTAGGGCGCGCCCTCCACCCTCGTGGACGCCTCGTGTCCTTTCCAGTCTGCTTCTTATTTTCCTATTTTTCTAAATATTCAAAACGGAGAAAATTGCCATTAGAACTGTTTTGGAGTCGGTTTACTTACCGTACCACATACCTATTCCTTTTCGGAGTCTGAAACATTCTGAAAGTGTCCCTTATGTATTCCTCCGGGGTTACGGTTTCAATAATATTAGTTTCAACATTTATGGGATTACCTGAGATATAATGTTTGATTCTTTGACCGTTCACCACCCTCGGATTTGTGCCTTCGAAGTTGTTGATTTTTATGGCACCGGAACGATAGACCTCCTCGATAACGTAAGGACCTTCCCATTTAGAGAGGAGTTTGCCTGCAAAAAATCTTAAATGAGAGTTGTATAGCAATACATAATCACCTACATTAAACTCACGCTTTTGTATCCTTTTATCATGCCATCTTTTAACTTTTCTTTAAACAATTTGGCATTTTCATAAGCCTGGGTTCTCCATTCATCAAGTGAGCTAATGTCAATAACCTCTTCTCACCGGCAAGTTTGAAGTCATAGTTGAGCTCTTTAATGGCCCAATATGCCTTATGTTCTAATTCAAGAGGTAAGTGACATGCTTTACCATAAACCATTTTATACGGAGACATACCCATAGGATTTTTATATGCAGTTCTATAGGCCCATAATGCATCATCAAGTTTCTTGGACCAATTCTTTCTAGATCTATTAACAGTCTTTTGCAAAATTAATTTGAGCTCTCTATTACTCAATTCTACTTGACCACTAGACTGCGGGTGATATGGAGATGCAATTCTATGATTAACATCATACTTAGCAAGCATTTTACAAAAGGCACCATGAATAAAATGTGAACCACCATCAGTCATTAAATATCTAGGGACTCCAAACCTTGGGAAAATAACTTCTTTAAGCATCTTAATAGAGGTGTTATGATCAGCACTACTAGTTGGAATAGCTTCTACCCACTTAGTAACGTAATCAACAACAACTAAATATGTGTATACCCATTAGAGGAAGGAAAGGGTCCCATATAATCAAAGCCCCAAACATCAAATGGTTCAATAACAAGTGAATAATTCATAGGCATTTCTTGACGTCTACTAATATTACCAATTCTTTGACATTCATCACAAGACAAGACAAACTTAGGGCATCCTTGAAGAGAGTAGGCCAATAAAAACCAGATTGCAATACCTTATGTGCAGTTCTATCTCCAGCATGGTGTCCTCCATAAGCCTCGGAGTGACACTTGTGTAGGATCTGTTCCTGTTCATGCTCAGGTACACAACGTCTAATAACACCATCTACTCCTTCTTTATAAAGATGTGGGTCATCCCAAAAGTAATGTCTCAAATCATAAAGAACTTTTTCTTTTGCTGGTATGTGAAACTAGGTGGTATAAATTTAGCAACAATATAATTAGCATAATCAGCATACCATGGAGCAGTACGAGAAGCATTTATGACATTTAATTGTTCATCAGGAAAGCTATCATCAATAGGTAGTGGGTCATCAAGAACATTCTCTAACCTAGACAAGTTGTCTGCAATGGGGTTCTCAGCTCCCTTTCTATCAATAATATGCAAATCAAATTCTTGTAGCAAGAGAACCCATCTAATAAGTCTAGGTTTAGCATCTTTCTTTTCCATAAGGTATTTAATAGTAGCATGATCAGTGTGAATAGTTACTTTAGATCAATATAAGGTTCTGAACTTATCACAAGCAAATACAACTGCTAAGAATTCTTTTTCAGTAGTAGCATAATTTCTCTGGGCATTGTCTAGAGTTTTACTAGCATATTGAATAACATTTAATTTCTTATCAACTCTTTGCCCTAGAACAACCTACAACATAATCACTAGCATCACACATAATTTCAAAGGGTAAATTCCAATCAGGTGGCTGAACAATAGGTGCAGAAATCAATGCTTTCTTAAGTATTTCAAATGCTTCTACACAATCATCATCAAAGACAAAAGGAATATCTTTTTGTAATAGATTAGTCAGAGGCCGAGAAATTTTTGAGAAGTCCTTAATGAACCTCCTATAAAAACCGGCATGACCAAGGAAGCTTCTTATACCTTTAATGTCCTTGGGACATGGCATCTTTTCAATAGCATCAACTTTAGCTTTATCAACTTCAATACCTCTTTCAGAAATTTTATGCCCCAAGACAATACCTTCATTAACCATAAAGTGGCACTTCTCCCAATTCAAGACAAGATTAGTTTCTTCACATCTCTGCAAAACTCGATCAAGGTTGCTCAAGCAATCATCAAAAGAGGATCCATAAATGGAGAAATCGTCCATGAAAACCTCACATATATTTTCACAAAAGTCAGAGAATATAGCCATCATGCATCTTTGAAAGGTAGCAGGTGCATTACATAAACCAAAAGGCATACATCTATAAGAAAAAGTACCGAAAGGGCAAGTAAAAGTGGTCTTTGATTGATCATCAGCTGACACAGGTATTTGAGAGAAACCAGAGTAACCATCTAGAAAGAAAAAAATGTGTATGTTTGGATAATCTTTCTAGCATTTGATCAATAAAAGGTAAGGGGTAATGATCTTTTTAGTAGCCTTATTTAATTTGCAGAAATCAATTACCATCCTATAACCTGTAATAATTCTTTATGGAATCAATTCATCTTTATCATTAGGAACAACAGTAATACCTCCCTTCTTAGGGACACAATGAACAGGACTTACCCACTGACTATCAGCAACGGGATAAATTATACCTGCCTCAAGGAGCTTTAATATTTCCTTTCTTACCACTTCTTTCATCTTAGGATTCAGCCGTCGTTGGTGATCAATAACTGGTTTGGCGTCTCTCCAAATTTATTTTGTGTTGACATAGAGTGGGACTAATGCCCTTAAGATCATCAAGAGTATATCCAATAGCAGCACGGTGCTTCTTCAGAGTTTTCAATAATTTTCTTCCTCCTTCTCTGAAAGGTTAGCACTAATAATAACAGGATATATTTTCTTTTCATCAAGATAAGCATATTTAAGAGTATCAGGTAATGGTTTAAGCTCAAACATGGGATCACCCTTGGGTGGAGGAGGATCCCCTAGGATTTCAACAGGCAAATTGTGTTTCAGAATAGGTCCCTTTAAAGAATACTTCATCTATTTCCCTTCTTTCATTCATGAACATATCATTTTCATGGTCTAGCAAATATTGTTCTAAGATCAGTAGGAGGCACGCAATAGAAGCAAGACCAATAATTTCATCTTTACTAGGCAATTCTTTATCATGGGGTTGTCTACGAAATTTAGCAAAATTAAACTCATGAGACATATCCCCTAAACCAACAGAAACAATATCCTTATTGCAGTCTATCTTAGCATTAACAGTATTCAAGAAGGGTCTACCAAATATAATGGGACAAAAGCTATCTTGTGGGGAACCAAGAACAAGAAAATCAGCAGGATATTTAACCTTCCCACACAAGACTTCAACATCTCTAACAATCCCAATTGGTGAAATAGTATCTCTATTGGCAAGCTTAATGGTAACATCGATATCTTCTATCTCAGCTGGTGCAATATCATGCATAATTTCTTTGTATAAGGAAATAGGTATTGCACTAGCACTAGCACCCATATCACATAAGCCATGATAAAATGATCTCCTATTTTAACAGAAATAACAGGCATGCCTACAACAGGTCTATGTTTATTTTTAGCATCAGGTCTAGCAATTCTAGCAGCTTCATACAGAAGTAAATAACATGCCCATCAATATTATCGGCCAAGAGATCTTTAACCATAGCAATTTAGGTTCAACTTTAATTTGCTCAGGGGGTTTAGGTGTCTTAATATTACTTTTGTTGACCACAGTTGAAGCTTTAGCATGATTCTTTATTCTAACAGGGAAAGGTGGTTTCTCAACATAAGCAGTAGGAACAACAGGATCATTATAAGTGATAGTCTTTTCTTCAACTTTAATAGGTGCAACTACTTTTACTTCAATGGGAGGATTATATTTAAACCACTTCTCCTTAGGGAGATCAACATGAGTAGCAAAGGATTCACAGAAAGAAGCTACTATCTCAGAGTCAAGTCCATATTTAGTGCTAAATTTACGGAAAACATCGGTATCCATAAAAGATTTAACACAATCAAACTTAGGTGTTATACCTGACTCCTTACCTTCGTCGAGATCCCAATCTTCAGAGTTGCGTTTAATTCTCTCCAATAAATTCCATTTGTATTCAATAGTCTTCATCATAAAGGAACCAGTACAAGAAGTATCGAGCATGGAGCGATTGTTGTCAGAAAGCCGAGCATAAAATTTTGAATAATCATTTCTCTTGAGAGCTCATGATTGGGGCATGAATATAACATTGACTTAAGCCTCCCCCAAGCTTGAGCGATGCTTTCTCCTTCGCGAGGCCAAAAATTATATATATAATTACGATCACGATGAACAAGATGCATAGGATAAAACTTCTGATGGAATTCCAATTTCAACCATTTGTAGTCCCATGATCCCATATCATCACATAGCCTATACCATGTCAATGCATCTCCCTTCAAAGATAAAGGGAAGACCTTCTTCTTGATAACATCATCGGGCATACCTGCAAGCTTAAATAATCCACAAACTTCATCCACATAGATTAAGTGTAAGTCGGGATGCAATGTTCCATCTCCTGCAAAAGGATTAG
This sequence comes from Triticum urartu, assembly GCF_003073215.2. Classification (NCBI taxonomy): domain Eukaryota; kingdom Viridiplantae; phylum Streptophyta; class Magnoliopsida; order Poales; family Poaceae; genus Triticum; species Triticum urartu. The sequence goes on along the minus strand of NC_053028.1, from coordinate 167,244,875 downwards.
CTAGCAGTTTCTCTATCATACCCGAAGGAATTTCAAAGTAAACATTTTCATTTTCAGTAGGTCCATAGGTTGAGGGGTAACTAATTGTGGTTCCGGACGAGGTGAAGATACCCCGAACAAACCCCTCAAAGGATTACTTTCCATAGTAACAAGTGACAGTAAATTTCAGCACACTATATAAATTTTTCCTTACCAAATTCCACCTACCAAAGGCGCTTCACTGCCCAGCAACGGCGCCAGAAAAGAGTCTTGATGACCCACAAGTATAGGGGATCTATCGTAGTCTTTCGATAAGTAAGAGTGTCGAACCCAACGAGGAGCAGAAGGAAATGATAAGCGGTTTTCAGCAAGGTATTCTCTGCAAGCACTGAAATTATCGGTAACAGATAGTTTTGTGATAAGGTAATTGGTAACGAGTAGCAAGTAATAAAAGTAAATAAGGTGCAGCAAGATGGCCCAATCCTTTTTGTAGCAAAGGACAAGCCTGGACAAACTCTTATATGAAGGAAAGCGCTCCCGAGGACACATGGGAATTATCGTCAAGCTAGTTTTCATCACGATCATATGATTCACGTTTGGTACTTTGATAATTTGATATGTGGGTGGACGGTGCTTGGTGTTGTCCTTACTTGGCAAACATCCCACTTATGATTAACCCCTATTGCAAGCATCCGCAACTACAACAGAAGTATTAAGGTAAACCTAACCATAGCATGAAACATATGGATCCAAATCAGCCCCTTACGAAGCAACGCATAAACTAGGGTTTAAGCTTCTGTCACTCTAGCAACCCATCATCTACTTATTACTTCCCAATGCCTCCCTCTAGCACAAACAATGGTGAAGTGTCATGTAGTTGACATTCACATGACAACACTAGAGGGATGACAACATACATCTCATCAAAATATCGACCGAATACCAAATTCACATGACTACTAATAGCAAGACTTCTCCCATGTCCTCAGGAACAAACGTAACTACTCACAAAGCATATTCATGTTCATAATCAGAGGGGTATTAATATGCATAATGGATCTGAACATATGATCTTCCACCAAGTAAACCAACTAGCATCAACTACAAGGAGTAATCAACACTACTAGCAACCCACAGGTACCAATCTGAGGTTTGGATACAAAGATTGGATACAAGAGATGAACTAGGGTTTGAGATGAGATGGTGCTGGTGAAGATGTTGATGGAGATTGACCCCCTCCCGATGAGAGGATCGTTGGTGATGACGATGGTGATGATTTCCCCTCTCCGGAGGAAGTTTCCCCGGCAGATAGCTCCACCAGAGCCCTAGATTGGTTCCGCCTCATGGCGGAGGAGTCTCGTCCTGAAAGCATGCTTATGATTTTTTCCTCGATGAAAGACTCCATATAGCATAATATGGATATCGGAGGGCCACTAGGGGGCCCACGAGGCAGGGGCGTGCCCAGGGGGTAGGGGGCGCCCCCCACCCTCGTGGCCAGGGTGTGGCCCCCCTCTGGAACTTCTTGCGCTTAGTATTTTTTATATATTCTGGAAATAGCTTCCGTGAAGTTTCAAGACTTTTGGAGCTGTGCATAATAGGTCTCTAATATTTGCTCCTTTTCGAGCCTAGAATCCCAGCTGCCGTCATTCTCCCTCTTCATGTAAACCTTGTAAAATAAGAGAGAATAGGCATAAGTACTGTGACATAATGTGTAATAACAGCCCATAATGCAATAAATATCGATACAAAAGCATGATGCAAAATGGACGTATCAAACTCATATCATGTGATGAACGAAAACATAGCTCCAAGTGAGGTTACCGATAATGTTGGAGACGAAAGAGGGGATGCCTTTCGGGGCATCCCCAAACATAGTTGCTTGGATCTTCCTTGAATATTACCTTGGGTTACCTTGGGCATCCCCAAGCTTAGGGTCTTGTCACTCCTTATTCTCCTCATATCGACATCTCACCCAAAACTTGAAAACTTCAATCACACAAAACTTAACGAAACTTCGTGAGATAGGTTAGTATGATAAGGAGCAACCATTTTACTTTGGTACTATCAAGACAAGATTCATAATTGTTTCCAGACAATGCCTACTGTAGCATATCATTTCCACAATTTATGTTGAGCAATATAAGCCATAGAAACTAGAAAACAAGCAAACTATGCATTGAAAACAGAATCTGTCAAAAACAGAACAATCTGTAATGATCTGGATAACTACCATACTTTTGCTACTCCAAAAATTATGAAAAAATGTGAACCAACCTGTGGTTGGATGGTTAGAGGGACTGTGGTATCCCCAACCCACCAGGGTTCAAATCCTGGTGCTCGCATTTATTCCTGGATTCATTTCAGGATTTCCGGCGATGCACATTCAGTGGGAGGAGACGTTCCCATCGACGATGAGGTGCCTACGGTGACTTCATAAATTTCAAGAAGATGATATGCCGGGTCAGTCTTTCGGAGGTGCTCATAGGAGTAGGGTGTGCATGTGTGCATTCATAGGGGTGAGTGTATGCGCGTGTATATGAGCGCTTGTGTCTGTACTGAAGTTCAAAAAAATTTATGAAAAAATTAGTACCACGTGAGCAATTTGTATATTAAACTTCTGCAAAAAGAATCAACTCAAACTCAATCTTTTATTAAAAATGAGAATTATTTTTGTGAGCGTAAAAGTTTCTGTTTTTCAGCAAGATCAAATCAACTATCACCCAACATGATCCCAAAGGATTTACTTGGCATTTTATTGAAACAAAAGCAATAAAACATGACTAATACAGTAGCATAATCATTTGAACACACAAAAACAGTAAGTAAAAGTGTTGGGTTGTCTCCCAACAAGCGCTTTTCTTTAATGCCTTTTAGCTAGGCATGATGATTTCAATGATGATCGCATAAAATATAAGAATTGAAACATAAAGAGAGCATCATGAATCATAAGTTCCTCTCTCATAATAATTTTCAGTAGCATCATGAATAGATTCATCAATATAACCATCACATAAAGCATTCTTTTCATGATCCAAAAGCATAGAAAATTTATTACTCTCCATATAAGAAATTTTATTCTCATTCATAATGGTGGGAGTATCATATGAAACTCGAATACTATAAATTTTTTCCACATTAAAAGAGTAATGTTCAGAAAAGGGATATTCAAAATTATGACAATAATTATCACTACTTTTTGTAACATAAGTATCATCACAATAATCATCATAAGTAGGAGGCAAGAAATCATCATAGCAAATTTGATCATTCAAAGTAAGGGGACTAAAAAGATCATCTTCATCTAACATAGCATCCCCAAGCTTGGGACAAACATTAATTGCAGCAAATAAATTCTCAAACATGTCATTCTCATCAAACATATCATCCCCAAGCTTGTGGCTTGGCATATCATAAGCATAATCACTCTCATCATTAATAGTATGAATAGCACCAATGCTAATTGCTATCATCATAATTTCCCAAGTTGGTGCCAAAAATATTTCCAAGATTATAAGAAGTATCATTATCATCCCAATCATAATCATCACAACAAGCAACAGACATAACAAAATCATCATCAGTAGTGCTCTCGGACATTGTGCCATAAGACATAGAAGCTCATCATCAAGTGCATCATCCTCCATAATTATTTTTGATTCATTTTCATGAGGCACAACAATAATAGGAGCAACACTATTTGGGAGGGTTACCTTTTTACCTCTATTCTTTCTTCTTCTTTTCTTCTTCTTCACAACATCATGTGTGGGTTTAATTAATTTTTTCAAGCTTCTTATTGATGAGATTGGTTGAATAGGGAGATCCTCCTCGTCACCTATTTCATCATGAGAGACAATAGGGGGGAAAGTGGAAATCTTTACCCTTTCATTAGTATTCCTTTTAAATTCTATTGGTTTTCCCATCTTTCTATACTTGGCAATATAAGCATTCTCATTGCAATTTACCATGCAACATATAGATATTTTTTAGATTAGTTCCAATATCATCCGTGAGAATGAATACTTCAAACCAACTATTTTTATATGTCAATTCTTCACTCCCCCAAAATAGACAAAGCCCATTATAAAGTTCAAGGGTGATCAAGTTATTGCAATATTTGGACACGATTCAATCATGAAAAAGCATGCATTGGAAATTAAGGTGACCAACTTTATTGCAAAGATCACAAGTAATAGGACAAATAGAACATAATTTTGTAGCGAATTCATCTATCACTTTGAGCAAAGAATTGGTTCTATTATGTTTATGCTTCATACAAAATCTATCTTCCCTATAAGGCACATATTCACAAACTTTATGCACTCCACAAAAATTGACATGCTTATAAGAAACATTTTTGTCATGACTTGTGCAATCATATTTAGCATTTTGGATATTCAAAGAATTCATACTAACAACATTGCAATCATGCTCATCATTCAAATATTTTGTGCCAAACATTTTATTAACTTCTTCTTCTAACAATTGAGCACAATTTTCCGAACCATCATTTTCAAGAAATATATTATAAAGATGATCAATAATATGATGCAACCTCAATTCCATTTTTTGTAGTTTTATTTTTATAAACCAAACTAGTGATAAAACAAGAAACTAAAAGATTCAATTACAAGATCTAAATATATACCTTCAAGCACTCACCTCCCCGGCAACGGCGCCAGAAAAGAGCTTGATGTCTACTACGCAACTTTATTCTTGTAGACTCGTGTTGGGCCTCCAAGCGCAGAGTTTTGTAGGACAGTAGCAATTTTCCCTCAAGTGGATGACCTAAGGTTTATCAATCCGTGGGAGGTGTAGGATGAAGATGGTCTCTCTCAAACAACCCTGCAACCAAATACAAGAAATCTCTTGTGTCCCCAACACACCCAATACAATGGCAAATTATATAGGTGCACTAGTTCGGCGAAGAGATGGTGATAAAAGTGTAATATTGATGGTAGAAATATATTTTTATAATCTGAATAAATAAAAACAGCAAGGTAACAAATAGTAAACGGGCACAAAAATGGTATTGCAATGCTTGAAAATGAGACCCAGGGTCTGTACTTTGACTGGTGCAACCTCTCAACAATGCTAATATAATTGGATCATATAACCACCCCTCAAAGTGCGATGAAGAATCACTCCAAAGTTCCTATCTAGCAGAGAACATAAGAATAAATTGTTTTTAGGGTACGAAACCACCTCAAAGCTATTCTTTCCGTTCGATCTATTCAAGAGTTCGTACTAAAATAACACCAAAGCAAATTCATATTCATAATACTCAATCCAACACAAAGAACTTAAAAGAGTGTCCCAAGATTTCTACCAGATAAACAAAGACAAGAACATGCATGAACCCCTATGCATAGATTACCCCAATGTCACCTCGGGAATCCGCGAGTTGAGTGCCAAAACATATATCAAGTGAATCAATACGAGGCCCCATTGTCACCACGAGTGTTCAATTGCAAGACATATATCAAGTGTTCTCAAATCCATAAAAGTATTCAATCCAATAACTGATATGTCTCCGTCGTATCTACTCTTACAAACACTTTTGCCCTTGTTTTGGACTCTAACTTGCATAATTTGAATGGAACTAACCCGGACTGACGTTGTTTTCAGCAGAATTGCCATGGTGTTATTTTTGTGCAGAAATAAAAGTTCTCGGAATGAACTGAAAATCAACAGAGATTATTTTTGGAATATGTAAAAAATACTGGCGAAAGAATCTACGTCAGGGGGCCCACACCCTATCCACGAGGGTGGGGGCGCGCCTGCCCCCCCTAGGCGTGCCCCCTGCCTCGTGGGCCCCCTGACGCTCCACCGACCTCAACTCCAACTCCATATATTCGTGTTCGAGGAGAAAAAAAATCAGAGAGAAGGATTCATCGCGTTTTACGATACGGAGCCGCCGCCAAGCCCTAAACTCTCTTGGGAGGGCTGATCTGGAGTCCGTTCGGGGCTCCGGAGAGGGGAATCCATCGCCATCGTCATCATCAACCTTCCTCCATCACCAATTTCATGATGCTCATCGTCGTGCGTGAGTAATTTCATTGTAGGCTTGCTGGACGGTGATGGGTTGGATGAGATTTATCATGTAATCGAGTTAGTTTTGTTAGGGTTTGATCCCTAGTATTCACTATGTTCTGAGATTGATGTTGCTATGACTTTGCTATGCTTAATGCTTGTCACTAGGGCCCGAGTGCCATGATTTCAGATCTGAACCTATTATGCTTTCATGAATATATGTGAGTTCTTGATCCTATCTTGCAAGTCTATAGTCACCTATTATGTGTTATGATCCGTTAACCCCGAAGTGACAATAATCGGGATACTTACCGTTGATGACCGTAGTTTGAGGAGTTCATGTATTCACTATATGTTAATGATTTGGTTCGGTACTCTATTAAAAGGAGGCCTTAATATCCCTTAGTTTCCAATAGGACCCCGCTGCCACGGGAGGGTAGGACAAAAGATGTCATGCAAGTTCTTTTCCATAAGCACATATGACTATATTCGGAATACATGCCTACATTACATTGATGAACTGGAGCTAGTTCCGTGTCACCCTATGTTATAACTGTTGCATGATTGATCGCATCCAACATAATTATCCATCACTGATCCATTGCCTACGAGCTTTTCATATATTGTTCTTCGCCTATTTACTTTTCCATTGCTACTGTTACAATCACTATAGAACCAAACATATTACTTTTGCTACCGTTACCACTATTATCATATTACTTTGCTACTAAACACTTTGCTGCATATATTAAGTTTCCAGGTGTGCTTGAATTGACAACTCAGCTGCTAATACTTGAGAATATTCTTTGGCTCCCCTTGTGTCGAATCAATGAATTTGGGTTGAACACTCTACCCTCGAAAACTGTTGCGATCCCCCATACTTGTGGGTTATCAAGACTATTTTCTGGCGCCGTTGCCGGGGAGCATAGCTCTATTCTTTGAGTCACTTGGGATTTATATCTGCTTATCATTATAAAGAACTTGAAAGATCAAAGAACCAAGATTTTTTCCTCAACTACGAGGGGAGGTAAGGAACGGTCGTCTAGCTTTGCACTTGATTCACCTTCTGTTTTGAGTAAACTTGCGACACCTACACATGCCTTTCATTCTGATATGTCGCATGTTATTGATAGTGCCACTTCTGCTTTGCATGATACTTATGATGAAACAACTTCTATGCTTGATAATACTGTGCCACTAGGTGAATTTTTTGATGAACAACTTGCTAGGGCTAGAGAGAATGAAATTATTGAAACTGATAATATTGATGAAAGTGATGATGAAGATTCTCCCCCTAGATATGAATTGCCTGTTGTGCCTGAGGGTTATGTTATGGATGAAGAAACTGCTAGAGACTTTCTTGCTTTCAATGATAGATCTGATCTTAAGAAATTATTAGCTAAGCTTAAAGAAAAGTCTTTGAATGCTAGAATGAAATATGACCCTGCTTTTGCTACTTCACCTGTCTTTATTACTGATAAGGATTATGATTTCTCTATCGATCTGGAGTTAATTACTTTGGTTGAATCTGATCCTTTTTATGGCTATGAATATGAAACTGTTGTGGCACATCTTACTAAATTAAATGATATAGCCACCCTGTTTACTCATGATGAGAAAACTCGCTATTACTTTATCCTTAAGTTATTTCCCTTCTCACTAAAGGGTGATGCTAAAACATGGTTTAATTCTCTTGATCCTGGTTGTGTGCGTAGTCCCCAGGATATGATTTATTACTTCTCTGCTAAATATTTCCCCGCTCATAAGAAACAAGCTGCCTTAAGGGAAATATATAATTTTGTGCAAATTGAAGAAGAGAGTCTCCCACAAGCTTGGGGGAGGCTTCTCCAATTACTCAATGCTTTGCCTGATCATCCTCTCAAGAAAAGTTAAACACTCGATATCTTTTATAATGGACTAACCGATGCTTCTAGAGACTACCTGGACAGTTGTGTTGGTTGTGTTTTCAGGGAAAGAACTGTTGATCAAGCTGAATTACTATTGAATAATATGTTGACTAATGAAAATAATTGGACACTTCCTGAACCAACTCCTAAGCCAACTCCAAAGAAAAGGGGTATTCTATTTCTCAGTCCCGAAGATATGCAAGAGGCAAAGAAATCTATGAAAGAAAAAGGTATTAAAGCTGAAGATGTTAAGAATTTACCACCTATTGAAGAAATACATGGCCTTGATAACCCGACACATGTAGTAAAGGTAAATTCTCTCTATAGACTTGATCAACCTTGTTAGTGGATTCCTTTTGATGAGCATGAGATGGATGAATTTAGAAAACACAACTCTCTGTACCCTCTTTTTACTTTCTTTATTTATATTAGATAAAGCAAAAATAGTATTTTCTGTCTGTTTTCTGAATTATCCTTGCAATAAAAAATACCCCGAAAATAAAAAGTTCTCAAAATGCCCTGAAAATGAAATATGATTTTTTGCAGAATATTAAGGATTTTAGGCACTGAGAACACATCAGGGGGAGCAGCCATATGTCCACAAGGGTGGAGGGCGCGCCCTACCCCCTGGGCGCGCCCCCTGCCTCATGGACCCCACGTGGGTCCCCTCCACTTATCCTTGCACCCACACACTTCGTCTTGCTCGAGAAAAAAATCATCCACCAGCTCAAACCCGAGTTCTTGCTCATCTTGCTGCCATTTTCGATCTCCTTGCTCAAAGCTCCATTCACAAAACTGCTTTGGGGGATTGTTCTTTGGTATGTGACTCCTCCAATGGTCCAATTATTTTTCGTTCTAGTGCTTCATTCATTGCAAATTTTTGCTGCTTAGGTGACCCTGTTCTTGAGCTTGCATGCCAAATTTATATGGTCAAAAGTACTTTTAATGCATGATATAGCCTCTAGGCACTTGTAGGAGTAGTTACTATCAATCTTGTTGAGTTTGGTTCACTTTTATTTTTGAGTTACTAAAAATTTCAGAAATTTTTCAGAGGAAGAAATATGTTTAGGAAAATGTACCAAGGTGGTTCCTCAAGGAAGCAAGGACCCAGGCTCGCGATACGTGAGCCGGATAATGAACTACCAAGAGATGTTCAAGTGCGGCCTTGTGAATGGCCATCAGAAAATTTCATGGTCCAGGCAGGAATTAAGGAGGAATTTGAAGCATATGTGTGTAACGCTGATCTTGAGAGTTTCGAGTCAGGTAAGTGCCGTCAGCACCTCTCTTTAACTGATTCATTTGTGAGAATGTTTAAATTTACATCATCATGCAATTCTCAAACTGTCCTGTTTGATCTTTATGATAAATCTTATACCATGGACCTAGAAGATTTTAATACTGCTTGTAAACTCCGTCAGTGGGGTAGTGCTAGTGAGCCTCTCAAATCTGAATATAAAGACTTTCTTGCTAGTATAACTGTGGGGGAATCTAGGGAGATCACGCAAGCTACCATAGGTAGCATTCATTTCCCTGCCATACATTATTTTGCTCTCTTTATAGGTAGATGCATTAACAGTAAGGATGAGGCATGTCACATGTGCGTTCCCGATCTTAGTGTTCTCAAGAGTGCTCTATTAGGAGATAGACAATATAACTTGAGGGCCATTGTTGCACGTAGGTTGCATAATAATAATATTAATGGAGATTTCTTTGGTGGAATTTATGCAACCCGTTTAGCTAATTTTCTTGAGGTACCCATACGTGGATATGATATTGAGTTGCCTCCTGCTTATTTAGATTATAATGCTATGGTTCCTCATCAGTTTGTTGAGAGGAACGATCAGTCCCTCCAGTACCGACTAATCTTTGACAGACAACGTACCTATCATGTCGTTCTCCCTACTCCTACTTTCTTTGACTTTCAGGCAAAAGGGAGATATGTTATAACTAGGGAGGAGGCGAATGAGTACGAGAGGAGGACGGAGGCAGCCCGCCTCCAAGCTGCAGCCCTTCAGGCAGTAGCTGTTGCATCTCAGTACGACCCCAGCTTCAACTTCGGATATCCACCAGGCCATCCATGGGCATAGACCAACTTAGGCCAAAAGCCTAAGCTTGGGGGAGTACGTATTCCTCACCGACATTACATTCATGTTCACACATTCATGCCAATTGTCGGTGCTCATACTTTTTCATTGTTTCATCCATGCTAGTTTATTTTCTTTTTAAGCTTTCTTTTTGTGTGTTTGAAAAACCTTAAGAAAAACAAAAAAAATAGTTGTAGCTTTTAGCTAGTTTACTTTCCATGCTTGTAGTAGTAGTAATTAAAAAGAAAACCCAAAAATATTTCTCATTCTTCTTTTGCTTGTTGGGAGCTTTCCCGTGTGAATAGTTTTGTTTCTTTTCTTTGGGGGTCGAGAGGAGAAGACCACAATGAAAATGTTGAGTGGCTCTTTTATGCATTATTGTTGATCTAACAAAGAGCCCATATTACATTGTCTTCTCCCTTGAATTGAATGCTTGCAGATTCCAGCTTAGTCCAATGCACGTGCACTATTATTATTATCCACACTATTTGGTTGTGCAAGTGAAAGGCAATAATGACGATATATGATGGACTGATTGAGATGAGAGAAGCTGGTATGAACTCGACCTCTCTTGTTTTTGTAAATATGATTAGTTCGTCGTTCCTGATTCAGCCTATTATGAATGAAACATGTTTGCAATGACAATTAGAGATTATAGTTGCTTATGCCATGCTTAATTTGCTAGGAGTTTATAATGGTTTACCTTGCGTGCCAACATGCTATTAAAATATTTGTGATGTGGTATGATAGGGTGGTATCCTCCTTTGAACGATTCGAGTGGCTTGACTTGGCACATGCTCACGCATGTAGTTGAAACAAAATCAACATAGCTCTACGATATTTATGTTCATGGTGAATTATATCCTACTCATGCTTGCATTCGGTGTTGATTAATTTTAATGCATGTTCATGACTGTTGTCGCTCTCTAGCTGGTCGCTTCCGAGTCTCTTTCTAGCCTTCACTTGTACTAAGCGGGAATACTGCTTGTGCATCCAACTCCATAAACCCCAAAGTTATTTCATATGAGTCCACCATACCTTCCTATATACGGCATCTACCTTTTGTTCCAAGTAAATTTGTATGTGCCAAACTCTAAACCTTCAAATAAACATTCGGTTTTGTATGCTCGAATAGCTCATGTATCAACTAGGGTTGTCTGTATCCTCCATGCTAGGCATGTTATTCTCAAGAGGAGTGGACTCCGCTCCTCACTCACGAGAAAATGGCTGGTCACCGGGATGCCCAGTCCCATGCTCAAATCAAATCAAAATAATTGCAAACAAAACTCCCCAGGATTGTTGTTAGTTGGAGGCACCTGTTGTTTCGGGCAAGCCATTGATTGATGCTTGTTGGTGGTGGGGGAGTATAAACTTTACCATTCTGCTTGGGAACCTCCTATAATGTGCGTAGCATGGAAGATATCGAGATCTCTCGGTTGTTGTCTTGACAATGAAAGTATACCGCTCAAAATATTATTCATCTCTATTTCAAAATCGAGCTCTGGCACCTCTACAAATCCCTGCTTCCCTCTGCAAAGGGCCTATCCATTTACTTTTAGGTTGAGTCATCATCCTCTTATTAAAAAGCACCAGTTGGAGAGCACCGCTGTCATTTGCATGTATTATCATTAGTTTACATTGAGTATGACTTGACTGGATCTCTTTTACCATGAATTACAATGTCGAGTTAGTCCTTGATCTTTAAAGGTGCTCTACATTTATGTTTTGCGGTCACAGAAAGGGCTAGCGAGATACCATCTTGTTATATCATATTATGATTGTTTTGAGAAAGTGTTGTCATCCGAGATTTATTATTATTGCTTGCTAGTTGATTATGCCATTGATATGAGTAAACATGAGACCTAAATGTTATTGTGAATATGGTTAGTTCATAATCTTTGCTGAAAACTTAAATGCTGGCTTTACATATTTACAAAAACAAGAGCAAACATATTTTGTAAAAGTTTTTTTTATCACTTTCAGTTTATCAACTGAATTGCTTGAGGACAAGCAAAGGTTTAAGCTTGGGGGAGTTGATACGTCTCCGTCGTATCTACTTTTCCAAACACTTTTGCCCTTGTTTTGGACTCTAACATGCACGATTTGAATGGAACTAACCTGGACTGACGCTGTTTTCAGCAGAATTGCCATGGTGTTATTTTTGTGCAGAAATAAAAGCTCTCGGAATGACCTGAAAATCAACGGAGATTATTTCTTGGAATATATAAAAATACTGGCGAAAGAATCTATGCCAGGGGGCTCACACTCTATCCACGAGGGTGGGGGGCGCGCCCCCTGCCTCGTGGTCTCCCTGACGCTCCACCGACCTCAACTCCAACTCCATATATTCACTTTCGGGTAGAAAAAAATAAGGGAGAAGGATTCATCGCGTTTTACGATACGGAGCCGCCGCCTAGCCCTAAACTCTCTCGAGAGGGCTGATCTGGAGTCCGTTCGGGGCTCCGGAGAGGGGAATCCGTCGCCATCGTCATCATCAACCTTCCTCCATCACCAATTTCATGATGCTCATCGTCATGCGTGAGTAATTCCATTGTAGGCTTGCTGGACAGTGATGGGTTGGATGAGATTAGTCGTGTAATCGAGTTAGTTTTGTTAGGGTTTGATCCCTATTATCCACTATGTTCTAAGATTGATGTTGCTATGACTTTGCTATGCTTAATGCTTGTCACTAGGGCCCGAGTGCCATGATTTCAGATCTGAACCTATTATGCTTTCATGAATATATGTGAGTTCTTGATCCTATCTTGCAAGTCTATAGTCACCTATTATGTGTTATGATCCGTTAACCCCGAAGTGACAATAATCGGGATACTTACCGGTGAGGACCATAGTTTGAGGAGTTCATGTATTCACTATGTGTTAATGCTTTGGTTCGGTACTCTATTAAAAGGAGGCCTTAATATCCCTTAGTTTCCAATAGGACCCCGCTGCCACGGGAGGGTAGGACAAAAGATGTCATGCAAGTTCTTTTCCATAAGCATGTATGACTATATTCAGAATACATGCCTACATTACAATGATGAACTGGAGCTAGTTCCGTGTCACCCTATGTTATAACTATTGAATGATTGATCGCATCGGACATAATTATCCATCACCGATCCATTGCATACGAGCTTTTCATATATTGTTCTTCGCCTATTTACTTTTCCATTGCTACTGTTACAATCACTATAAAACCAAAAATATTACTTTTGCTACCGTTACCACTGTTATCATATTACTTTGCTACTAAACACTTTGCTGCAGATATTAAGTTTCCAGGTGTGGTTGAATTGACAACTCAGCTTCTAATACTTGAGAATATTCTTTGGCTCGCCTTGTGTCGAATCAATAAATTTGGGTTGAATACTCTACCCTCGAAAACTGTTGCGATCCCCTATACTTGTGGATTATCAATAACAACGAAATCTCAAAGGGAAAAACTCAATTCATCACAACAAGATAGAGAAGGGAAAACACCATATGATCCGACTATATTAACAAAGCCCACGATACATCAAGATCGTGACATCTCAAAAACACGAGAGAGAAAGAGAGAGAGATTAAACACATAGATACTGGTATACAAACCCTCAGCCCCGAGGGTCGACTACTCCCTCCTCATCATGGTGGCCGTCGGGATGACGAAGATGGCCACTAGAGATGATTCCCCCCTCCTACAGGGTGCCGAAAAGGGTCTAGATTGGTTTTTGGTGGCTACAGAGCCTTGCGGCGGCGGAACTTCTGATCTAGGTTAACCCTGAGGGTTTTCGGAGTATTTGTGAATTTATAGGGTAAAGAGGGGGTGCGGGAGGCCACCGAGGTGGGCACAACCCACCTGGGTGTGCCTGGGCCCCCAGGCGCACCCTGGTGGGTTATGCCCCCTCGGGGCACCCCCAGGTGCTGCTCTGGCCCATCGGGTGTCTTTTGGTCCATAAAAAAATCCTTAAAAAGTTTCACGATGTTTGGACTCTGTTTGATATTGATTTCCTGCGATGTAAAAAACATGCAAAAAACAACTGGCACTTGGCACTATGTCAATAGGTTAGTCCCAAAAAATGATATAAAATGACTATAAAATGATTATAAAACATCCAAGAATGATAATACAATAGCATGGAACAATAAAAAATTATAGATACGTTGGAGACATATCAATTACTTTGGTACCTCCCTGCTAAACTTATAGTAAGGCACACATCAGGTCTGGGTCACAACATTGCATACATGATAGAACCTATGGCTGAGGCATAGGGAATGACTTCCATTTTCTCTCTATCTTCTGAAGTGGTCGGGCATTGAGTTTGATTCAACTTCACACCTTGTAACATAGGCAAGAACCCTTTCTTTGACTGGTCAATTTTGAACTTCTTCAAAACTTTATCAAGGTATGTGCTTTGTGAAAGCCCAATTGAGCGTCTTGATCTATATCTATAGATCTTGATGCCCAATATATAAGCAGCTTCACCGAGGTCTTTCATTGAAAAATTCTTATTCATGTATCCTTTTATGCTATCCAGAAATTCTATATCATTTCCAATCAACAATATGTCATCCACATATAATATTAGAAATGCTACAGAGCTCGCACTCACTTTCTTGTAAATGCAAGCTTCTCCAAAAATCTGTATAAAACCATATGCTTTGATCACACTATCAAATCATATATTCCAACTCCGAGATGCTTGCACCAGTCCATAAATGGATCGCTGGAGCTTGCACACTTTGTTAGCACCTTTAGGATCGACAAAACCTTCTGGTTGCATCATATACAACTCTTCTTTAAGAAATCCATTAAGGAATGCAGTTTTGACGTCCATTTGCCAAATTTCATAATCATAAAATGCTGCAATTGCTAACATGATTCGGACAGACTTAAACATTGCTACGGGTGAGAAGGTCTCATCATAGTCAACTCCTTGAACTTGTCGAAAACCTTTCGCAACAAGTCGAGCTTTATAGACAGTAACATTACCATCAGCGTCAACATTCTTCTTGAAGACCATTTATTCTCTATGGCTTGCTGATCATCGGGCAAGTCAACCAAAGTTCTCATACATGGATCCCATCTCAGATTTCATGGCCTCAAGCCATTTCGCGGAATCTGGGCTCTTCATTGCTTCCTCATAGTTCGCAGGTTCGTCATGCATGGTCTAGTAACATGACTTCCAGAACAGGATTACCGTACCACTCTGGTGCAGAACGTACTCTGGTTGACTTACAAGGTTCGGTAGTAACTTGATCTGAAGTTTCATGATCATCATCATTAGCTTCCTCACTAGTTGGTGTAGGCATCACTAGAACTGATCTCTGTGACGATCTACTTTCCAATTCGAGAGAAGGTACAATTACCGCATCAAGTTCTACTTTCCTCCCATTCACTTCTTTCGAGAGAAACTCCTTCTCTAGAAAGGATCAATTCTTAGCAACAAATATCTTGCCTTCGAATCTGTGATAGAAGGTGTACCCAACAATTTCTTTTGGGTATCCTATGAAGACACAGTTCTCTGATTTGGGTTCGAGCTTATCAGGCTGAAGCTTTTTCACATAAGCATCGCAACCCCAAACTTTAAGAAACGATAGCTTAGGTTTCTTGCGAAACCACAATTCATACGGTGTCATCTCAACAGATTTAGATGGTGCCCTATTTAACGTGAATGCAACTGTCTCTAATGCATAACCCCAAAACGATAGTGGTAAATCGGTAAGAGACATCATAGATGGCACCATATCTAATAAAGTACGGTTACGACGTTCGGACACACCATTACACCAGGTGGCGTGAATTGCAAAACTATTCCACATTATTTTAAATGAAGACCAAACTCGTAACTCAAATATTTGCCTCCATGATCAGATCGTAGAAACTTTATTTTCTTGTTATGATGATTTTCCACTTCACTATGAAATTCTTTGAACTTTTCAAATGTTTCACACTTGTGTTTCATTAACTAGATATACCCATATCTGCTCAAATCATCTGTGAAGGTCAGAAAATAACGATACCCGTCGCGAGCCTCAACACTCATCGGACCGCATACATCAGTATGTATTATTTCCAATAAGTCAGTGGCTCGCTCCATTGTTCCGAAGAATGGAGTCTTAGTCATCTTGCCCATGAGGCATGGTTCGCAAGCATCAAGTGATACATAATAAAGTGATTCCAAAAGCCCATCTGCATGGAGTTTCTTCATGCGCTTTACACAAATATGACTTAAACGGCAGTGCCACAAATAAGTTGCACTATCATTATTAACTTTGCATCTTTTGGCATCAATATTATGAATATATGTATCACTACGATCGAGATTCGACAAAAATAGACCACTCATCAAGGGTGCATGACCATAAAAGATATTACTTATATAAATAGAAAAACCATTATTCTCCGATTTAAATGAATAACCGTCTCACATCAAACAAGATCTAGATATAATGTTCATGCTCAACGCTGGAACCAAATAACAATTATTCGGGTCTAAAACTAATACCGAAGGCAGGTGTAGAGGTAGCGTGCCGATGGCAATCACATCGACCTTGGAACCATTTCTGACACGCATCGTCACCTCGTCCTTAGCCAATCTTCATTTAATCCATAGCCCCTGTTTTGAGTTGCAAATATGAGCAACAGAACCAATATCAAATACCCAAGCGCTACTACGAGCATTAGTAAGGTACACATCAATAACATGTATATCAAAAATACCTTTCACTTTGCCATCCTTCTTATTCGCCAAATACTTGGGACAGTTCTGCTTCTAGTGACCAGTCCCTTTGCAGCAGAAGCACTCAATTTCAGGCTTAGGTCCAGACTTGGGCTTCTTCCCGGGAGCAGCAACTTGCTTGCTATTCTTCTTGAAGTTCCCCTTCTTTCCTTTGCCCTTTTTCTTGAAACTAGTGGTCTTGTTAACCATCAAAACTTGATGCTCCTTCTTGATTTCTACCTCTGCAGCCTTGAGCATTGCGAAGAGCTCGGGAATCGTCTTGTTCATCCCTTGCATATTATAGTTCATCATGAAGCCTTTATAGCTCGGTGGCAGTGATCAAAGAACTCTATCAATGACACTATCATTCGGAAGATTAACTCCCAGCTGAGTCAAGTGGTTATGGTACCCAGACATTCTGAGTATGTGTTCATTGACAGAACTGTTCTCCTCCATCTTGCAACTATAGAACTTGTTGGAGGCTTCATATCTCTCAACTCGAGCATTTGCTTGAAATATTAACTTCAACTCCTGGAACATCTCATATGCTCCTTGGTGTTCAAAACATCTTTGAAGTCCCAATTCTAAGCCGTAAAGCATGGCACACTGAACTATCGAGTAGTCATCAGATTTAGCTTGCCGGACATTCATAATGTCAGCAGTTGCTCCTGCAGCAGGCCTCGCACCTAGCGGTGAATCAAGGATGTAATTCTTTTGTGCAGCAATGAGGACAATCCTTAAGTTACAGACCCAGTCCATGTAGTTGCTACCATCATCTTTCAACTTAGCTTTCCCTAGGAATGCATTAAAATTAAAGGGAACGTTAGCACGGGCCATTGATCTACAACATAGATATGCAAAAACTATTAGGACTAAGTTTATGATAAATTTTAAGTTCAGTTAATCATATTACTTAAGAACTCCCACTTAGATAGACATCTTTCTAGTCATCTAAATGATCAGGTGATCCATATAAACTAAACCATGTCTGATCATCACATGAGATGGAGTAGTTTTCAATGGTGAACATCTCTATGTTGATCATATCTACTATATGATTAACATACGAACTTTTGGTCTCAATGTTCCGAGGCCATGTCTGTACATGCTAGGCTCGTCAAGTTTAACCCGAGTATTCTGCACGTGCAAAATTGTCTTACACCCGTTGTATGTGAACATAGAGCTTACCACACCCGATCATCACGTGGTGTCTCGGCACGATGAACTGTCGCAACGGTGCATACTCAGGGAGAACACTTATACCTTGAAATTTTAGTGAAGGGTCATCTTATAATGATACCGCCGTACTAAGCAAAATAAGATGATCTCCATCTCCAAAGCACCGTCATGATCTCCATAGTCACCGTCTTGACACCTTGATCTCCATCGTAGCATCGTTGTCGTCTCGCCAACTATTGCTTCTACAACTATCGCTAACGCATAGTGATAAAGTAAAGCAATTACATGGTGATTTCATTTCATACAATAAAGCGACAACCATAAGGCTCCTGCTAGTTGCCGATAACTTTTACAAAACATGATCATCTCATACGAAAACGTATATCACATCATGTTTCTTAACCATATCACATCACAACATACCCTACAAAAACAAGTTAGACGTCCTCTACTTTGTTGTTGCAAGTTTTACATGGTTGCTACGGGCTTCTAGTAGGATCCGTTCTTACCTACGCATCAAAACCAAAATCATCTTTCATCATGTTTGCTGTTTTAACCTTCAACAAGGACCGGCCATAGTCAAATTCGATTCAACTAAAGTTGGAGAAACAGACACCTGCCAGCCACCTTTATGCAAAACTAGTTGCATGTCTGTCGGTGGAATTAGTCTCATGAACGTGGTCATGTAAGGTTGGTCTGGGCCGCTTCATCGAACAATACCGCCGAATCAAAATAAGACGTTGGTGGTAAGCAGTATGACTATGATCGCCCACAACTCTTTGTGTTCTACTCGTGCATATCATCTACGCATAGACCTGGCTCGGATGCGACTGTTGGGGAACGTAGCATGCAATTAAAAAAAATTCCTACAATCACGCAAGATCTGTCTAGGTGATGCATAGCAAAGAGAGGGGGAGAGTGTGTCCACGTATCCTCTTAGACCGAAAGCGGAAGCGTTAGTTTAACACGGTTGATGTAGTTGAACATCTTTGCGATCCAACCGATCAAATACCGAACGTACGACACCTCCGAGTTCAACACACGTTCAACTCGATGATGTCCATCAAACTCTTGATCTTACAAAGTGTCGAGGGAGGGTTTCGTTAGCACGACGGCATGGTGACGTTGATGGTGATGTGATCCGCGCAGGGCTTTGCCTATGCACTACGACAATATGACCGGACCAGTAAAATGTGGAGGGGGGCACCGCACATGGCTAAGAACAATTGATGTGCTTTGGGGTGCCCCTGCCCTCGTATATAAAGGAGGAGAGGAAGGAGGCCGGCCCTAGGGGCGCGCCATGCGGGGGGGGGGGGGACCGACTTGGACTCCTAGTCCTAGTTGCCCCCTTCGTTCTTTCAGAGGGGGAAAGGGGGAAGGTGAGGGAGAGGGAGAAGGAAAGGGGGGCCACGCCCCCTCCCCTTGTCCAATTCGGACTGCTCATGGGGGGGAGACACCCCTTGTGGGCTGCCCTCTCTCTCCCCTATGGCCCATGTCGGCCCATTACTTTCCCCGGGGGGTTCCGGTAACCCCTCGGTACCCCGATAAATATCTGAAACACTCCAAAACCATTCCGGTGTCCGAATACTATCATCCAATATATCAATATTCACCTCTCGACCATTTAGAGACTCCTCTTCATGTCCGTGATCTCATCCGGGACTCCGAACAATCTTCGGTCACCAAAACACATAACTCATAATACAAATCATCATCGAACGTTAAGTGTGCGGACCCTACGGGTTCGAGAACTATGTAGACATGACCGAGACACATCTACGATCAATAACCAACAACGAAACCTAGATGCTCATATTGGTTCCTACATATTCTACGAAGATCTTTATCGGTCAAACCATAATGACAACATACGTTATTCCCTTTGTCATCGGTATATTACTTGCCCGAGATTTGATCGTCGATATCCTCATACGTAGTTCAATCTCGTTACCGGTAAGTCCCTTTACTCATTCCGTAATGCATCATACCGTTACTAACTCATTGGTCACATTCTTGCAAGGCTTATCATGATGTGCATTACCGAGAGGGCCCAGAGATACCTCTCCGATACTCGGAGTGACAAATCCTAATCTCGATCTATGCCAACCCAACAAACACCTTCGGAGACACCCGCAGAGCATCTTTATAATCACCCAGTTATGTTGTGACGTTTGATAGCACACAAGGTGTTCCTCCGGTATTTGGGAGTTGCATAATCTCATAGTCAAAGGAATATGTATAAGTCATGAAGAAAGCAATAGCAATAAAACTTAACAATCATTATGCTAAGCTAACGGATGGGTCTTGTCCATCACATGAGTCTCCTAATGATGTGATCCCGTTCATCAAATGACAACGCATGTCTATGGTCAGGAAACTTAACCATCTTTGATTAATGAGCTAGTCAAGTATAGGCACACTAGGGACACTTTGTTTCGTCTATGTATTCACACATATGTATCAAGTTTCTGGTTAATACAATTCTAGCATGAATAATAAACATTTATCATGATATAAGGAAATATAAATAACAACTTTATTATTGCCTCTAGTTCATATTTCCTTCAATCACCAACCGCCCTCCATCACCAATTTCATGACGCTCACCGCCGGGAGTGAGTAATTACTTCGTAGGTGCGGTAGTCGGTGAGGAGTTGGATGAGATTCATCATGCAATCGAGTTAGTTTTGTTAGGGATTGATCCCTAGTATCCACTATATTCTGAGATTGATGTTGCTATGACTATGCTATGCTTAATACTTGTCAGTAGGGCCTGAGTGCCATGATTTCATATCTGAACCGTTTATGTTTTCACCACTATATCTATGTCCGTGATCCGGTCTTGCAATTTATATGCACCTACTATGTGTTATGATCCGTAAACCCCAAGGGGACAATAATTGGGATACTTTCCGGTGATGACCGTAGTTTGAGGAGTTCATGTATTCACTATGTGTTAATGCTTTGTTCCGGTTCTCTATTGAAAGGAGGCCTTAATATCGCTTAGTTTCCTTATGGACCCCGCTGCCACGGAAGGTTAGGACAAAATATGTCATGCAAGTTCTCTTTCATAAGCACGTATGACTATTTACAGAATACATGCGTACATTATATTTATGAACTGGAGCTAGTTCTGTGTCGCCCTAGGTTATGACTGTTATATGATGAATATTATCCAACGTAATCACTGATACAATGCCTACGAGTTTTCCATATATTGTTCTTGCTAAGTTACTATTGCTATTGCTACTGTTGCAACTGCTACAAAACTGTTACTGTTGTCATCGTTACCACTGTTACCATTACTACCACTCTCAAACTATCATATTATTGTGCCACTGATCACTTTGCTATAGATATTTAATCCCTAGGTGTGGTTGAATTGACAACTCAACCGCTAATACTTACAAATATTCTTTGGCTCCCCTTATGTCGAATCTATAAATTTGGGTTGAATTATCTACCCTCAAAAACTGTTGCGATCATCTATACTTGTGGGTTACCACGACTTAGGTATAACCCCGTTTGTAGCCAATGAGTCGGACATGGTCTCATTGCTGAAATCGACTATACATCATCAGGATAGATTCCGACTAATTGTTGAACCCAAAGAGCCGCTGGTTGGTCAACCGAGAGACATCGACAAATTCTTTTGATCATACCTACTGGAGGTGAAGGGCGAGCAATTTGGGAAAACACATGGTGATACCTGTTTTCAATCTCTGCGGGAGAGGATGGCCCGGGCCTGACTGTGGGTGTATCATCAAATTTCAAGTGGTGGTCTGAGATGCCCGAGATTGATTTGATCAAGTTTCCCAGTCAATAATCCTTTATGTGGCGTCGATCAAACATCTTCCTCATGAACCAAGTTTGCATAGTCAGGCATTCAGTTTTTCTTGCGAGAAATCCAACTTGTGCCACGGGGGATGTCCTGTCAAAAATACCACACTGGGATTTCTTTCTCAGTTAAAGGCATGGCGAGGGAATCATCTTCCTTGTGTAAAATTTTAGGTGTGTCGTAATGTGGTACAATGATGTGCATATGTGGGAGAACATTGTAATAACATTGAAGGCGTATATTTTGTCAATTGGTCCCCTTTCCATATGAAAGCTAGTGAGTACACCTCTTTCGATGTTCACCAGTTACAAATAACCACTAGTTTAAATTATTGGATGCATCTATATTTAAATTGAATGATATCCTTACTAAGTATCGAAACTAAATCCGGCAGATCACTTGGTAGAGTATCCGAGTAAGGATACTTGGCGAGATGGTAACAAGGATAAGGGTTTTTACCCAGGTTCGGGATCTCATTGTGGAGGTAATACCCAATGTCCTGCTCTTTGCTTTATTGCGTTGGGGTGTATACAGAGTGCAAAGTACTGAGAGATTCTAATATGTAAGACCTATTCTGTGACGAGGCCAACCCTCGGCTTATATAGCATACTGGGGGTCCTAGGATTTACACAACTAGGTCGGCTACGTCCAAGAAGGTAGAACTATCCACGACCCCGTATTCTTATCTGTACGTCAAGCCCTGCGGAATTGCCATTACATCGCCATGGGCCGTGCAAAGTGGCCCAGGACAGAATTGAAGGGGTCCTCAGTTCGGCCCACAAGCTTAGGAACTGACGTCACAAGAGGCCCCTTAGCTGGGACACTGTCACTAAGTCTACAATCGTGAGTTTTACAAGGAAACATCTCATCCCGTCCCACTTGTTGCCTCTAAGGTGACACTGGCAAAAACCAAGATTGAGTGTTGTCAGCCCCCTCGTCGCCCTTCCTCCCATCGCCATTGTCAGAGTAGTCTGCTAGGTAAGAACTCACAGAGGAAGGTGACAAATATTTCTCCTTGTTACGTGACGGGGGCTCGCGACGGGGGAAGCTCGCTCCTCTTCTATTGCGAAACTAGACCATAAAGGCGCACGTTGCCGCGCCCGTGCACACCCGCTTATTATTAAAAGAATTAATAAATCTTAAAATATAGTAGCAACCATAGGTATTGATCTTAGTTCATTTACATAATCACCGAGTGGCGGCGATTTGCCTTAATATTTGCTGACAACACATCAAGAACAAACTCCAACATACTTGTTGCTGCAGCATATTAAATAATTAATTATAGAGTATCTGAACTCCACAGGCTAAACAAGAGCGCTGAGTTTGATCCCAAGTTCATAAGTAATTGGTTGGGTGGAGTTCTAGTATACATGCAACCTGAAGATATATTGTCCCTTCCAACGTGTTTGAGTTCAGAATGGAACACATTACTACAAAAATACCCATCGTCGAGGGGAGAAGGCAGTGCCATAGTGGGAGTGGAGATGTGTTGCACTCCCATCGTGGTTGGGGCGGGTGACGGGGTGGCGCATTGTGTCCTCCTCGTCCTCTGTTTTCTAGAGCTATTTGACGCCATGGCCTACTCCTCCTTCCCGTTTCTGCTGACATGCACCCTCTCCAGCATATCGTCGTTGTAGTCCTGATTCCACACACACACACACACAGAAAAGAGTAGGTATCAGCACCTATGCAAACTGAGAAAATGTGATGAGGAAGAAACCAAAATTTCTGCAAGCAAGGAGGGGAAACATAAATGTCAACCATGGCTGCTCAGGAAGCAACAAGAGGAAACATATAGATCAGAGCATAAATAGACTCATGAAGTCTTGTCAATTTTTTTATTCGTTTCAAAAATAGACTCATGAAGCAGGGATAGAAGGTGGGCAGTCTAGAAACAACCATCCACTATAACCGCAAGGGGAGAGAATGGAAGGGCAACGACAACACACCTTGTATATGCCATTAATGGCAGGAAGAAACGACGACGACTCCACCATCTCCTTCGCCCATGCCGCCGCTCCGCCTACTTTTTTATTTTGAGGGATTACTTTGTTGGGGAACGTAGCATGCAATTTAAAAAAATTCCTACGCTCATGCAAGATCTATCTAGGAGATGCATAGCAATGAGAGGAGGAAAGTGTGTCCACGTACGCTCATAGACCGAAAATGGAGGCGTTTGACAACGCGATTGATGTAGTCGAACTTCTTCACGTTCCGACCGATCAAGTACCGAACATACGACACCTCTGTATTCTGCACACGTTCAACTCGATGACGTCCCTCGAACTCTTGATCCAGCAAAGTGTTGAGGGAGAGTTCCGTCAACACGACGGCATGGTGACGGTGATGATGAAGTGATCCTTGCAGGGCTTCGCCTAAGCACTACGTGAATATGATCGGGGGCATAAACTGTGGAGGGGGCGCCACACACGGCTAACAATGTTTGTTGTCTGTTCTAGCGGTGCCCCCTGCTACCTCTTGAGCATGCGTTGGTTTTCCCTTGAAGAGGAAAGGGTGATGCAGCAAAGTAGCGTTAGAATTTCCCTCAGTTTTTGAGAACCAAGGTATCAATCCAGTAGGAGATAACATGCAAGTCACCTAGTACCTACACAAACAATCAAGAACCTTGCAACCAATGCGATAAAGGGGTTGTCAATCCCTTCACAGTCACTTAAGAAAGTGAGATCTGATAAAGATAGTAAGATAATATTTTTGGTATTTTTGTTGTATAGATTGGAAAATAAAGATTGCAAAATAGTAAACGAGATGCGATAATAAAAGAGATGCAATATAATAAGAAAGAGACCTGGGGGCCATAGGTTTCACTAGTGGCTTCTCTCATGATAACATGTATTACGGTGGGTGAACAAATTACTGCCGATCAATTGATAGAAGAGTGCATAGTTATGAGAATATCTAGGCAATGATTATGAAGATATGCATCACGTCCGTGTTAAGTAGACCAAAACGATTCTGCATCTACTACTATTACTCCACACATCGACCGCTATCCAGCATGCATGTAGAGTATAAAGTTCATAAGAACAGAGTAATGCTTTAGGCAAGATGACATGATGTAGAGGGATAAACTCAAGCAATATGACATAAACCCCATCTTTTTATCCTCGATGGCAACAATACAATACGTGCCTTGCTGCCCCTGCTGTCACTTGGAAAGGACACCGCAAGATTGAACCCAAAGCTAAGCACTTCTCCCATTGCAAGAAAGATCAATCTAGTATGCCAAACTAAACCGATAATTCGAAGAGACTTGCAAAGATATCAAATCATGCATATAAGAATTCAGAGAAGAACCAAATATTGTTCATAGATAAACTTGATTATAAATCCACAATTCATTGGATCTCGGCAAACACACTGAAAAAAGTATTACATCGAATAGATCTCCAAGAACATCGAGGAGAACTTTGTATTGAGAACCAAAGAGAGAGAAGAAGCCATATAGCTAATAACTATGGACACGAAGGTCTGTGGTAAACTACTTACACATCATCGGAGAGGCTATAGTGTTGATGTAGAAGCTCTCCATGATCGAATCCCCCTCCGGCAGATCACCAGAAAAGGCCCCAGATGGGATCTCACGGGTACAGAAGGTTGCGATAGTGGAAAAGTGGTTTTGTGGCTCCCCTGGCGTTTTTAGGGTATAAGAGTATATATAGGCGAAAGAAGTACGTCGGTGGAGCTCCATGGGGCCCACGAGGGTGGGGGCATGCCTACCCCCCTAGGCGCACCCTCCTGCCTCGTGGAAGCTTCGCGGAGTTCCAAACTTCAACTCCAAGTCTCCTGGTTTGTGTTTGTTCCAAGAAAGATCCTCGTGAAGGTTTCGTTCCGTTTGGATTCCATTTGATATTCCTTTTCTGCGAAACACTAAAATAGGCAAAAAAAACAGAAACTGGCACTAGGCCTCCGGTTAATAGGTTAGTCCCAAAAATAATATAAAAGTGCATATTAAAGCCCATTAAGCATCCAAAACAGATAATATAATAGCATGGAACAATCGAAAATTATAGATACGTTGGAGACGTATCACCCCCCCATGTATATAGGTTGGAGGGGAGGAGAGGCAGACAAGGGGGAACCGCAAGTAGGAGGAATCTTTATAATCACCCAGTTACGTTGTGATGTCTGATAGCACACAAGGTATTCCTCCGATATCCGGGAGTTGCATAATCTCATAGTCAAAGGAATATGTATATGACATGAAGAAAGCTATAGCAATAAAACTGGACGATCAACATGCTAAGCTAACAGATGGGTCTTGTCCATCACATCATTCTCCTAATGATGTGATCCCGTTAATCAAATGACAACACGTGTCCATGGTTAGGAAACTTAACCATCTTTGATTAACGAGCTAGTCTAGTAGAGGCTTACTAGGGACACAATGTTTTTTCTATGTATCCACACATGTATCAAGTTTCCGGTTAATACAATTCTTGCATGAATAATAAACATTTATCATGATATAAGGAAATATAAAATAACAACTTTATTATTGCCTCTAGGGCATATTTCCTTCAGTCTCCCACTTGCACTAGAGTCAATAATATAGTTCACATCGCCATGTGATTTAACACTAATAGTTCACATATTTATGTGATTAACACCCATAGTTCACATCGCCATGTGACCAACTGAAGGAAATATGCCCTAGAGGCAATAATAAAGTTGTTATTTATATTTCCTTATATCATGGTAAATGTTTATTATTCATGCTAGAATTGTATTAACCGGAAATTTGATTAATGTGTGGATACATCGACAAAACAAAGTGTCCCTAGTATGCCTCTACTTGACTAGCTCGTTAATGAAAGATGGTTAAGTTTCGTGACCATAGATATGTGTTGTCATTTGATGAACGGGATCACATCATTAGGAGAATGATGTGATGGACAAGACCCATCCGTTAGCTTAGCATAATGATCGTTAAGTTTTATTGCTATTGCTTTCTTCATCACTTATACATATTCCTCTGACTATGAGATTATGCAACTACCGAATACCGAAGGAACACCTTGTGTGCTATCAAACGTCACAACATAACTGGGTGATTATAAAGATGCTCTACAGGTGTCTTCGATGGTGTTTGTTGAGTTGGCATAGATCGAGATTAGGATTTGTCACTCCATGTATTGGAGAGGTATCTCTGGGCCCTCTCGGTAATGCACATCACTATGAGCCTTGCAAGCAATGTTACTAATGAGTTAGTTACGGGATGATGCATTACGGAACGAGTAAAGATACTTGCCGGTAACAAGATTGAACTAGGTATGATGATACCGACGATCGAATCTCGGCAAGTAACATACCGATGATAAAGGGAACAACATATGTTGTTATGCGGTTTGACCGATAAAGATCTTCATAGAATATGTAGGAGCCAATATGAGCATCCAGGTTCCGCTATTGGTTATTGACAAGAGATATGTCTCGGTCATGTCTACATGTTCTCGAACCCATAGGGTTCGCACGCTTAACATTCGATGACGATTTGTATTATCAGTTTCGTGTTTTGATGAACCGAAGTTTGTTCGGAGTCCCGGATGAGATCACGGACATGATGAGGAGTCTCAAAATGGTCGAGACATAAAGATTCATATATTGGAAGGCTACGTTCGGACACCGGAATGGCTCGGGTTGTTTTGGATAAGTTTCGGAGTACCGGGGGTTACCGAAACCCCCCCGGGAAGTTAATGGGCCACAATGGGCCTTAGTGGAGAAGACAGAGGGCCAACCAGAGGTGCCCCCCCTTGGCCAGTCCGAATTGGACAAGGGGAGGGGGCGGCGCCCCCCTCCTCCCTTCTCTTCTCTCCTCTTTCCCTTCTTCTACTTGGACAAGGAAAGGGGGGGGGGACCGAATCCTACTTGGACTAGGAGTCCAAGTAGGACTCCCCCCATGGAGCGCCCCCTCCTAGGGCCGGCCACCTCTCCTCCCCATTTATATACATGGGAAGAGGGCACCCCAAAGGCACACCAAGTCTTCTCTTAGCCGTGTGCGGTGCACCCTTCCGCAGTTACACACCTCGGTCATATCGTCGTAGTGCTTAGGCGAAGCCTTGCGCCGGTAACTGTTGTGGATCGTTGCAGAAATTGAAATTTTTCTACGCATCACCAAGATCAATCTATGGAGAAACTAGCAACGAGAGAGAGGGGAGTGCATCTTCATACCCTTGAAGATCGCGATGCGGAAGCGTTGCAAGAGCGCGGTCGGTGGAGTCGTACACGAAGCGATTCAGATCGCGGCCGAATCCGATCTAAGCACTGAACAACGGCGCCTCCGCGTTCAACACACGTGCAGCCCAGTGACATCTCCCGCGCCTTGATCCAACAAGGAGAGAGGGAGAGGTTGGGGAAGACTCCGTCCAGCAGCAGCACGACGGCGTGGTGGTGGTGGAGGAGCGTGGCACTCCAGCAGGGCTTCGCCAAGCACTGCGAGAGACGAGGAGGGAGAGGGGTAGGGCTGCGCCAAGAGAGAGGGGGACTCGTGTCTCTGGCAGCCCCAAAACCCCCACTATATATAGGGGGAGGGGAGGGGCTGCGCCCCCATCTAGGGTTCCCCCATAGGGGTGGCGGCCAGCCCTAGATGCATCTAGGGGGGTGGCCAGAGGGGGAGAGAGGGGGGGGGGCGCACCCTAGGTGGGCCTTAGGCCCATCTGAGCCTAGGGTTTCCCCTTCTCCCCTTCCCTGTGCCTTGGGCCTCTTGTGGGAGGCGCACCATCCCACCTAGGGGCTGGTCCCTTCCCACATTTGGCCCACGCAGGCCTCAGGGGCTAGTGGCCCCTCCCGGTGGACCCCCGAACCCTTCCGGTGGTCCCGGTACGTTACCGATAACGCCCAGAACACTTCCGGTGTCCAAAACGGGACTTCCCACATATAAATCTTTACCTCCAGACCATTCCGGAACTCCTCGTGACGTCCCGGATCTCATCCGGGACTCCGAACAACATTCGGTAACCATGTACATCTATTCCCTATAACCCTAGCGTCATCGAACCTTAAGCGTGTAGACCCTACGGGTTCGGGAGGCATGCAGACATGACCGAGACATCTCTATGGCCAATAACCAAGAGCGGGATCTGGATACCCATTTTGGGTCCCACATGCTCCACGATGATCTCATCAGATGAACCACGATGTCGGGGATTCAATCAATCCCGTACACAATTCCCTTTGTCTACCGGTATGATACTTGCCCGAGATTCGATCGTTGGTATCCCTATACCTTGTTCAACCTCGTTACCGGCAAGTCTCTTTACTCATTCATAACACATCATCCTGTGATCAACTCCTTGGTCACACTGAGCTCATTATGATGATGTCCTACCGAGTGGGCCTATAGATACCCCTTTGTCACACGGAGTGACAAATCCCAGTCTCGATTCATGCCAACTCAACAGACACTTTCAGAGATACCCATAGTGCATCTTTATAGCCACCCAGTTACGTTGTGACGTTTGGCACACCCAAAGCATTCCTACGGTATCCGGGAGTTGCACAATCTCATGGTCTAAGGAAATGATACTTGACATTAGAAAAGCTTTAGCAGACGAACTACACGATCTTGTGCTATGCTTAGGACTGGGTCTTGTCCATCACATCATTCTCCTAATGATGTGATCCCGTTATCAATGACATCCAATGTCCATGGTCAGGAAACCGTAACCATCTATTGATCAACGAGCTAGTCAACTAGAGGCTCACTAGGGACATGTTGTGGTCTATGTATTCACACATGTATTACGATTTCCGGATAACACAACTATAGCATAAACAATAGACATTTATCATGAACAAGGAAATATAATAATAACCATTTTATTATTGCCTCTAGGGCATATTTCCAACAGTAACTTCATCATCACCATCGCCACGCCGTCGTGTTGACGGAACTCTCAGTCATCCTCAACTGGATCAAGAGCTTGAGGGACGTCATCGTGATGAATGTGTGCTGAATACGGAGGTGCCATACATTTGTTACTTGGATCGGTTGGATCGTGAAGACGTTCGACTACATCAACCACGTTACTAAACGCTTCCTGTCATGGAATTGTCACGGTAGATGTCCTCGTTGAAAGGACTTAGTCGTGATGCCAACGCATCTATGTGGTAGCTTGAGAGGGGTTGAGTGGAACGAGAGACGCGAGGTTTTACCCAGGTTCGGCCCCTCACGGTGGAGGTAAAAGCCTACATCCTGCTTCATTGATATTGATGATGATTATCATGATTAGACGGGTGCTCTATCTCGAGAGCTATAGACTTTTGTCTAACCCTAATATGTCTAACTTGTGGAACTTGTGAAACCCGTCCTTCTTGGGGAGCCCCGCCCCTCCTTATATATGTTGAAGGGGCGGGTTACATGACTAGTCCTAGTTGGATTAGGATTACTCTATTACAAGTGAGTCCTAGTCTTGCTTCCTTTGTAGGAGAATATTCCTTGTGCTCCCCTCATAAACCGGCAAACCATTAACATGAACCGGCCTTCTAGGCCTTGGACCTTGTCATCCATCTGACCCGCCCGCCGGGTCACCAGTGAGTCATAATGTTCATGCGGGTTGCCTGTAAACCGCCAAGTCAGGATGGGTCGCCAGTGAATCGCCAAGTATCAGCCGGGTCTCAAGTAAACCGCCAAGTCTGGCCGGGTCATACCGCGGGGTATATCCCCGACACTTCCGCTTTAGTTCTACAAGGGTACGTGGACACACTCTCCCCTCTCGTTGCTATGCATCTCCTAGATAGATCTTGTGTGATTGTAGGTAATTTTTTTGAAATACTGCATTCCCTAACAGTGGCATCAGAACCAGGTCTATGCATAGATGTTATATGCACGAGTAGAACACAATGAGTTGTGGGCGATAATAGTCATACTGCTTACCAGCAACATCTTACTTTGATTTGGCAGTATTGTTGGATGAAGCGGCCCGGACCGACATTACATGACCGCGTTCATGAGACTAGTTCTACCGACGTGCTTTGCACACAGGTGGCTGGCGGGTTCCTGTTTCTCCAACTTTAGTTGAATCGAGTTTGACTACGCCCGGTCCTTGTTGAAGGTTAAAACAACACACTTGACAAAAAATCGTTGTGGTTTTGATGCGTAGGTAAGAACGGTTCTTGCTAGAAGCCCATAGCAGCCACGTAAAACTTGCAACAACAAAGTAGAGGCCGTCTAACTTGTTTTTGCAGGGCATGTTGTGACGTGATATGGTCAACACGTGATGATATATAAATTGTTGTATGAGATGATCATGTTTTGTAAAAGTTATCGGCAACTGGCAGGAGCCTTATGGTTGTCGCTTTATTGTATGAAATGCAATGTCCATGTAATTGATTTACTTTATCACTAAGCGGTAGCAATAGTCGTACAAGCAATAGTTTGTGAGACGACAATAATGCTATTATGGAGATCAAGGTGTCAAGCCGGTGATGATGGTGATCATGACGGTGCTTTGGAGATGGAGATCAAAGGCACAAGATGATGATGGCCATATCATATCACTTGTTTTGATTGCATGTGATGTTTATCCTTTATGCATCTTATTTTGCTTAGTATGGCGGTAGCATTATAAGATGATCCCTCACTAAATTTCAAGGTATAAGTGTTCTCCATGAGCATGCACCATTGCTACAGTTCGTCGTGCCGAGACATGACGTGATGGTCGGGTGTGATAATCTCTATGTTCACATACAATGGGTGCAAGCCAGTTTTGCACGTGCAGAATACTCGGGTTAAACTTGACGAGCCTAGCATATGCAGATATGGCCTCGGAACACTGAGACCGAAAGGTCGAACATGAATCATATAGTAGATATGATCAACATAGTGATGTTCACTATTCCTTGACATTTTCCTCATGGCAGCTTGGAGCTTATGGAAGGAAAGAAACAACAAGCATTTTAGAAGAGTGGACCCTTCCATCAACTCCTGGTTTCGGAGGTTCAAGGAAGACTTTGGCTTACTACAACACAGAACCAAGAGGACTCACTCTGCCCTCATAGTTTCCTTCCTAGATAATCTTTGACACATTAGTAGTTCTCCAAAACTATACCTACTTGGCTTGTATCTCCACTTGTACCTCTGACCATACCACACATCTTGGTTTGGTATGGTTGGGCTGCTTGTACATATGATGTAACTGTGTAAAACAACTCCATTATATATGAAAACACAGTAGGAGCCTCTCCTACCGTCCTTCCCATAAAAAAACATAGTGATGTTCACCATAGAAAACTACTCCATCTCACGTGATGATCGGACATGGTTTAGTTGACATGGATCACGTGATCATTTAGATGACTAGAGGGATGTCTATCTAAGTGGGAGTTCTTAAGTAATATGATTAATTAAACTTTAATTTATCATGAACTTAGTCCTGATGGTATTAGCATATTATGTTGATCAATAGCTCGCGTATAGCTCCACTGTTTTTATTTTGATATGTTCCTAGAGAAAACTAAGTTGAAAGATGATAGTAGCAATGATGCAGACTGGGTCCGTGATCTGAGGATTATCCTCATTGTTGCACAGAAGAATTATGTCCTTGATGCACCACTAGGTGACGAACCTATTGCAGGAGCAGATGCAGACGTTATGAACATTTTTCAAGCTTGACAGGATGACTACTTGATAGTTTAGTGCACCATGCTTTACGGCTTAGAACCGGGACTTCAAAAATGTTTTGAATGACACAGAGCATATGAGATGTTCCAAGAAGTTGAAATTGGTATTTCAGACTCATGCCCGTGTTAAGAGGTATGAGACCTCTGACAAATACTTTGCCTACAAGATGGAGGAGAATACCTCAGCTAGTGAGCATGTACTCAGAATATCTGAGTACTACAATCACTTGAATCAAGTGGGAGTTAATCTTCCAGATAAGATAGTGATTGACAGAGTTCTCTAGTCACTATCACCAAGTTACTAGAACTTTGTGATGAACTATAATATGCAAGGGATAACGGAAATGATTCCCAAGCTCTTCGCAATGCTAAATCGACGAAGGTAGAAATCAAGAAAAAGCATCAAGTGTTGATGGTTAACAATACCACTAGTTTCACATAAAAGGGCAAGGGAAAGAAAGGAAACTTCAAGAAGAATGGCAAGAAAGTTTCCACTCTCGTGAAGAAACCTAAAGCTAGACCTAAGCCTGAAACTGAGTGCTTCTACTGCAAAGGAAATGGTCACTGGAAGCGGAACTACCCCAAATACTTGGCGGATAAGAAGGACGACAAAGTGAACAAAGGTATATTTGATATACATGTTATTGATGTGTACTTTAATAGTGTTTATAGCAAGCCCTCGGTATTTGATACTAGTTCAGTTGCTAAGAATAGTAACTCAAAATATGAGTTGCAAAATAAACAGAGACTAGTTAAGGTCGAGGTGACGATGTGTGTTGGAAGTGATTCTAAGGTTGATAAGATCACCATCGATCGCACACTCCCTCTACCTTCGGGATTAGTGTTGAACCTAAATAAATGTTATTTGGTGTTTGCGTTGAGCTTGAGTATGATTGGATCATGTTTATTGCAATACTGTTATTCATTTAAGTCGTAGAATAATTTGTTGTTCTGTTTACATGAATAAAACCTTCTATGGTCATACACCCAATATAAATGGTTTGTTGAATCTCGATCGTAGTGATACACATATTCATAATATTGATGCCAAAAGATGCAAAGTTAATAATTATAGTGCAACTTATTTGTGGCACTACCATTTAGGTCATGTTGGTGTAAAGCGCATGAAGAAACTCCATGATGATTGGCTTTTGGAATCACTTGATTATGAATCACTTGATACTTGCGAACCATGCCTCATGGGCAAGATGATTAAAACTCCATTCTTCGGAACAATGGAGCGAGCCACTGCCTTATTGGAAATAATACATACCGATGTTTGCAGTCTGATGAGTGTTGAGGCTCACAGCGGGTATCAATATATTCATACCTTCACAGATGATTTGATAATATATGGGTATATCTACTTAATGAAACATAAGTCTGAAACATTTGAAAAGTTCAAAGAATTTCATAGTGAAGTGGAAAATCATCGTAACAAGAAAATAAAGTTTCTACGATCTTATCGCGGAGGCGAATATTTGAGTTACGAGTTTGGTCTTCATTTGAAACAATGTGGAATAGTTTCACAACTCACGCCACCTGGAACACCACAGCGTAATGGTGTGTCCAAACGTCGTAACCATAATTTATTATATATGGTGCGATCTATGATGTCTCTTACCGATTTACCACTATCATTTTGGGGTTATGCATTAGAGACAGCTGCATTCACGTTAAAAAGGGCACCATCTAAATCCATTGAGACGACATCATGGTTTAGCAAGAAACCTAAGCTGTCATTTCTTAAAGTTTAGGACTGCGATGCTTGTGTGAAAAAGCTTCAACCTGATAAGCTCGAACCTAAATCGGAGAAATGTATCTTCATAGGATACCCAAAGGAAACTGTTGGGTACACCTTCTATCACAGATCTGAAGGAAAGATCTTTGTTGCTTAGAATGGATCCTTTCTAGAGAAGGAGTTTCTCTCGAAAGAAGTGAGTGGGAGGATAGTAGAACTTGATGATGTAATTGTACCTTCTCTCGAATTGGAAAGTGGCTGATCGCAGAAATCAGTTCCAGTGATGCCTACACCAACTAGAGAGGAATCTAATGATAATGATCATGAAACTTCAGATCAATTTATTACTGAACCTCGTAGGTCAACCAGAGTACGATCCGCACCAGAGTGGTATGGTAATCCTGTTCTGGAAGTCATGTTACTAGACCATGACGAACCTACAAACTATGAGGAAGCGATGATGAGCCTAGATTCCGCGAAATGGCTTGAGGCCATAAAATCTAAGATAGAATCCATGTATGAGAACAAAGTGTGGACTTTGGTGGACTTGCCCGATGATCGGCAAGCCATTGAGAATAAATGGATCTTCAAGAGGAAGATGGACGCTGATAGTAGTGTTACTATCTACAAAGCTCGACTTGTCGAAAAGGGTTTTTGACAAAGTTCAAGGTGTTGACCATGATAAGATTTTCTCACTCGCATCGATGCTTAAAGTCTGTCAGAATCATGTTAGCAATTGCCACATTTTATGAAATCTGACAAATGGATGTGAAAACTGCATTCCTTAATGGATTTATTAAAGAAGAGTTGTATATGGTACAACCAGAAGGTTTTGTCAATCCTAAAGGTGCTAACAAAATGTGCAAGCTCCAGCGATCCATCTATGGACTGGTGCAGGCATCTCGGAGTTGGAATATACACTTTGATGAGTTGATCAAAGCATGTAGTTTTATACAGACTTGCGGTGAAGCCTGTATTTACAAGAAAGTGAGTGGGAGAACTACAACCTTTCTAATAAGTATATGTGAATGACATATTGTTAATCGGAAATGATGTAGAATTTTTTGGAAAGCATAAAGGAGTGTTTGAAAGGAGTTTTTCAAAGAAAGACCTCGGTGAAGCTGCTTACATAGTGAGCATCAAGATCTATAGAGATAGATCAAGATGCTTGATAAGTTTTTTTTCAATGAGTATATACCTTGACAAGATTTTGAAGTAGTTCAAAATGGAACAGTCAAAGAAGGAGTTCTTTCCTATGTTGCAAGGTGTGAAGTTGAGTAAAGACTCAAAACCCGACCACGGCAGAAAATAGAAAGAGAATGAAAAGTCATTCCCTATGCCTCAGTCATAGGTTCTATAAAGTATGCTATGCTGTGTACCAAACCTATTGTGTACCTTGCCATGAGTTTGGCAAGGGGGTACAATATTGATCCAGGAGTGGATCACTGTGAGGGAGTCCTGGATTACTGTGACGCCTCGAGACTGACGCTCCATATGCCTTCCCAGTTGCCTTCCATGTTTTGCGTGTCAGCCATGTGTTTTAATTGTTTGTTGCATTTCATCATCGCATCATTCACATTGCACCGGCATTCCGTTGCCGTCATTTTTCAAACACTTGCTTTCGCTCGTCGTTGCCGTTTCTCCCTTTGCCTTCATCACCTTCCCTCGGATCGCTTTGACTTCGTTGACCGTTCCAGACCTGTCGGGGATATACCCCGCGGAGTAATCCGGCCGGAAGTATAACCCGGCCGGTCTTGGCGATTCATCGGCGACCCGCACCGACCAGACGGTTTACAAGCAACCTAACTGAACATTATGATTCACTGCTAACCCAGCGGGCGGGACAGCCGGATGATAAGGCCCAAGGCCCAGAAGGCCGGTTCATGTTATGGTGGGCCGGTTTAAGAGGAAAGGCATGAGGAATATTTTTCTTACAAGGAGTTAAGACCTGGACTTGTATCCGGTTTGTATTAGAAGGTAGACTAGTCCTAATCCTAGTAAGACTCCACATGTAGCCCTCCCCTTCAACATATATAAGGAGGGGCAGGGCACCCCAAGAGGGACACGTTTTTCACAAGTTAGGTTTAGACAGACAAGTCTATAGCTCTCGAGATAGAGCACCCTTGTAATCATGATCATCATCATCAATATCAATGAAGAAGGATGTAGGCTTTTACCTCCACCGTGAGGGGCCGAACCTGGGTAAAACCTCGCGTCTCTCGTCCCGCTCAACCCCTCTCAAGCTACCACATAGATGCATTGGCCTCATGACTAAGTCCTCATAACTAGGACATCTGTCGTGACAATTCCACGACAGTTGGCGCCCACCGTGGGGCCTGCGCACGATGGTGTTGAGTTCTTAGAGGGAGATCTTTAAGGAACGAGAAGCTCGCGATTGCCAGATGAATAAGAGTTGGCGCGAAATTCAGGGATTGAGGAGATTGCAACCTGAGTAAATAAGGAAGAGTCGGTACGGAACAATCATGCAAGATAACCCAGCATGGGACGAAACTTGGTCAGAGTCGGCAAATTCACCATGTTATGCTCAAAATTATGATTAATCTTGGGGCTTGATGTACGACGAGGTTCTGGTCCAAGAGAAACTAGAGTTGCATTGGATACACTGCCGCAAAGTTGCCAAGTTGATATGACCGACACGCGATCCAGTCCAAAGCCATAACGAATTGTTTGGAGCGGTGATGTGTGTTGCTGAGACCGACTGGATGTCCATTACGCACCGCCAAAAACCTGATGCTACAACACGTAACTTCTGTCCAAAATAGTCGGGTTACAGGAGCGCTTCAAGTCCCGATGGAGGAGTACTACTTTGCTTCCCAAAGATGGTTTGATTGTTGCTAGCTCGTATGGTCAAAACCGACGCTCAACGGAAGCCTCTATAACTGTTTGTACTACTGTTTTTGGCTCAATCTTCCGTTGTTATGTGCACACCTAGCCAACACAGCGGCATATATGGTCAATTTACAAAGAATTAGTCAAAGTTGCGTCTGAGATGGGCTGGCAGAAGAATCCAAGGTCCAGACAAATTTCCGCTGCCCCGCTGTTTCAAAAACGCTCAAGGACATAGGTTCCCAGGATAACACCGAAAGCGGCCACGATTCAGAAAGCGGCCACGATTCAGATTCCAACACTGTTGCATGTCATGGCTTCTTAGGCTAAAAAACCTCGTGTATGTGGACCAGCAATTGAAAATTACTGATCTGCTGTGGTCCTTTGTTGAGTCACTGGCGCTAACCATCCTTCGCTGATGTCCGCCGCCGGGTTGAGCCGGTTTTGCCGCCACCAAGTTCCCTCATCGGCGCGTCGAGCCGCCCCGGCTACGCCGCCTCGCCTCGTTTCCAAATCGCCGCGAGCTGCTTCCGTGCAGACCGAGTCAACCCCGCATGAACCAAACTGCTGGCCGCCGCTGCTGTCTGTGCTCTGCTGCGAGCCGCCCTCGCTAAAACGCCCGCGCCACGATGAGCCGCCGCACCAAAGGCTTGCTTCAGTCGCTACCTCCATCGTTGCGGCGACATCAGTTCACAAGGAAGTACATTGACCAAGTCCAAATGCTAGTTACAAAAGACAAAAAAAACTGAGGAGAAAATTTCCATCTACAACAGCCTACAGCACCTGTTCACATGGATAGCTAGCCCGGTTTGGCCTTGCTTCCGTTTCAAGTGGCCGCCTTGGGCTGCTGTGTTGAGCCACCGTCGCGACCGCACTTGTTTCCTGCGCCATCGATCCAACAAACTTGTTAACATGCGCTGTGTCGTTTCCAACACGCTGAGTCACCAGCAACTGTCTGAGCCGCCACCCCGGTTTTCCCTCTACTTCCGCGGCGCCTTCAGCCGATGCTTTCGTTGTGGCCGGTCCTGAGTCGCCACACTGCTTCAAACCGCCCTTCCGTCTGTGTGGGCCACCTTTGAGCCTCCAGGGGCCATCTTGAGTCACCGGGGCTATATACGGTTCATTGGTCGTCCAAACAAATCAAGTGATATCCATCTGACTCTATTTTATTAACACATATTGTTTCCATCGTAGAACAATTACTTTGATCTATGTATTTTTATATACAGGACAATCATTCACTACAAACATGGTTTATACCATGGGTATGGAGCACTGGCTGATAATATTCCGTCCAGCGATACATTCTTTGGGCCGTCCATGACGGAAAAATCATGGTAGAAGCGAGGGCGCGGAAAATATCGAGGAGTTCCCGGTTACGGTGGGTGGTCGGGGGCCGAGCGATGCGCGTTTCTCTCGTACACATACGCGCGTGGGAGCGAGGCGTTGGGATCTAATTGAACCCGAGCAAGGCGTTGGGCTCTAACTGAACCCGAGCGATTGCACTTTAGGCTACGCGGTACACTGAACCCAAGCGATCGATCGATCCCTTGTTGTTAACTGAACCCAAGTGATTCCTTCGCTACTGCTGCTAATAGAAGCCGATCGATGCTGCCTCTAGATGAACAGTGAGCGTTGTTGGGGGGTTTGGATGAACAGTTCCCGGTGGGGGTTGGATGAACAGGAACCCGTGGTAGTAGAGGTCGTTGCTGCTGGATGAACAGTACCCCGATCGATCGAGCCGGTGGATGAACAGGACCCCATGGAGGGCTGGATGAATAGGACCCCGTGGAGGGCTGTTTGAACATTTGCCGATGGAGGGCTGGTTGAACAGTAGCCGATGGAGGGCTAGATGAACAGTAGCCCGTGTAGGGGTGGTTGAATAGGACCCCGTGGAGAGGGCTGGTTGAACAGTAGCCGGTGGAGGCTGGATGAACAGGAGCCGGTGGAGGCTGGATGAACAGGAGCCTGTGGATGAACAGTCGTAGGTGGAGGCTGGAGGAGGTCGACAGTGGACGAACAGTAGCCCGTGGAGGCTAGAGGAGGTCAACAGTGGAGATGAACAGTATCTCGTGGAGTCCCGTTTTGCGGTACGCCACACCCCCCGATGAACAAGGCCCCTGTTTCGACCGTAGCGCTTCAACACAAGTCCGTTTCCTCCGTTTTGCAGTACGCCACACCCCTTCCGGTCAACAGGACCCCCTTTCGACCATAGGAGGTCCAACAGAAGTCCGTTTCCTCCGTTTTGCGGTACGCTAGACCCCTCCCGATGAACAGGATCCGGTTTTCACCATGGCCGGTCGAACACAAGACCGTTTCCTCCGTTCTGCGGTATGCCAGGCCTCGTTTCCATCGGCTGTTCTGTCCAAGCCGGTTGGCTCCCGATGAACAGCACGCGTTCCGTTTCCTCCCGATGAACACGACGCATTCTGTTGCCTCCCCATGAACACGACGACGACGCAGTTTCTCCGTTCTGACCCAGCCATGTACACGAGCCCTGGCCGTACGTATGCACGAGTAGGCGTTCGAGACCCCACCCTTATGTATGTATGTGGCTGTATTTACTTTCTTGCACCCTGGCCGCTGTACGTACGTGTACATGCTACGTGCGCGCCTCTACTACCACACATGCGCGCCTCTACATTGACCAGTATGTACGTACACGTTCATGACCAGAATGACAACGCTACGTACGCTTCGACCGGGTGGGTCCCGACTGTCAGGCACTTCCTTGCATGCGAAGATGTAGCTGGTGGGTCCCAGCAGTCAGGGGAGAAAACATTACTTTTCAGGGTAAAAAGGACGCAGTTGGATGCATGCGTCCATGGGGGTGGTGCGTCCCCACTGTCAGCCTCTCACGTACAGTCATCTTCCGATGACTCTTGGTTGTTGACCACGTTGACCACACCGTACCGAGCACACCAAGGCCGATGGACGACGGCGAGGCCCCAGACTGGAAGAACCCGGAGATGGAGAAGATGCGGTAGTGGAGTCGCAGATGGAGAGGAGTGGGAAACTTGACTGGTTCGGGTGCGCGGCAGCACTGCCGCGGTGCCGCCCACAGGAGATAGGAGCAAGAACAGAGGTTGAAGAAGGAGCACGGTTGTTGGATTAACATCCAACGGTCCAGCTGCTAGAATCATTTGTTGATTAAGTTGACAAAGCCCTGCGTACACGTCCGCTTAGTAGGCCCACAAGTCAGCCACCAAATCTGACGGGTCCCAGCTGGCAACGGGAGGAATAATTTTTTTCGCATAAGGAGGCACTTCCTTCCATGCGAAGATACAGCCGGTGGGTCCCAGCTGTCAGCGGGAGGAAACCTTTTTTTAGCTTAATAAGGAGGAACTTTCCTTGTGTGCGACCATGGACCTCGTGGGTTCCAACCGTCAGGCTCTCCACGTACAGTCCTCTTCCAATGACTCTCGTTTGTTGACCACACCGCACCGAGCGCAGCGAGGCGGTGGATGACGGTGAGGCCCCGGATGGGAAAGACCCGAAGATGGGAAGACGCGACAGTGGAGTCATAGATTGAGACGAGGAGAAGGGTTATAACTGGTTCTGGTGCGGTGTGGGGCTGTAGTCGGTGGAGAATAACAGGAGGTGTGGAGGGGTGGAGGGATAGCCTGGCCGGCGATGGGGTAGCGCTTCGCAACGATGCGTGCTAAGCAGAGCCGCTAGCCGCCGGAGGCCGGACTAGGAGGTCTCGGCGATGCTGGAGGAGGAAGACGAGAGATTGAAGATGCATGCCGGCTGTTGGATATAAATCCAATGGTTGTGGATGTCATAATCATTTGTTGACCAAGTTGACAACGCCCTGCGTAGGCTTCGACCTATTGGCCCACATGCCAGCCTGCACAAATGTGGCATATATTTAACCCATGTTTTGTCCATTTGCTGGGCTGGGTGAACAAATAATTTCGCGTAAATGTGGACCATTTATATTTTCTAACAAATCCCAGCCCATTTGCACTTTCTTGAAATACATGAATTACCTGGGCTTGTTCTATATATAATGTTAGGTTAGAAGGAGCAATTAATGTCAAAAAATAAACCAGAGTGACGCATTTATATATATAAAATTAACAAATTAGCGAGTTGTTGCTCAAAATAAAAATGAGCGCGTTATTATTACATTGGTCCTTAAAATCTTCGCAAGCTTTTGTACGCAATTACTAGGATTTTCCTTGCCCGTGAGTCAAAAACAACCAGGATTTTCCTTCCCAACTTCCGTTAAACATTTACTTTTATAAGTTAATAACACGTGGGATGTTTTTATAATGTATATATAAGTCTCTACAAAATATACGATAATAGTAATAATATAAATATATATAATGTGGTTAGAAGGGAAAACATAAATTGGAGACAACATTATTATTCTTATATATAGATAAATAGAACAGAGATCTGCATTTTATTAAGAAAAATACATTGGTGTGCTGATCTTTAAGAAAAAGCCCATAGGCCGGTATGGACCTCAAAAAATAAGTTGAAACCACTGTCTCCGTATGTCGTGGGCTACGCATGTTAAAAACAAAACCTAGGCCTAGCTGATACTTGTTCGCCATCTGGAAAAAAATGATACCAGCTAGATCCCCGAGCGAACTGGATTAAAGAGGGGGCCGGCGGCGCGACTGAAGAAGCACATCAGGAGCGATTTTTTTTCTTCAGTGGATGGCTCTCGATGGCGTTTTTTTACTTGCCTCTGCACCATACAACTTGTACTTTTAGCCTCCTAGTCCATGGTGGACCAGCAGCCCATTTGCTGGGCGGACCAACCTACAGAAACCAACACTCGATTTTTCATCAAGCCCAAAAAACAACGCAGTACTATGTTTGTTCTGAGGCCGAAAACATTACGACAGAGGTTGAGCTGGGGAGGGGGAAGACAGAGCAAAAAGATTAAAAAGAGCTGATGCGCCGTTGCTACCCTAACAAAGCAGGTGCAATTCTTCTCGGGAAGAAGGTGTGCCGTTGACACCCATATGTCCCAAATCCCATAGTAGGCATACTAACAAGTTCATAGACAAGTACAACAGAAAAGGTAAAAATTCATGTCAAACTCAGGTTCACAGGCCACGTTCATATTCATAGCCAACATTCACAATCAACAACTCAAAAGATTCATATATACACAAGTTCAGCATGTCTATGCATCCAAATGATTGATAGATCACACGACAATATTCATAGATAATTCATAAAAAGATTTAGATATACACATGTTCAGTATGTTTATGCATCCAAATGATTGAGATCACAGCCAATATCATCCATGGATGAACTTTAATTACCTAGGGTATAGACTGGTAAATGTGGTTCAGTCGGAGGTACTTCTTGCTAAAATTAATGCTTGTACGAGTAAACTTTCGAGTACATAAGAGGCAGCACAGACAAGCTGAACTTTCCTTGTAGGTTTATCCTCAAATAGTGGCCTTGTGCCGAGGGAGGTTTGAGCAACTTGGCCACTACTTTCATCCAACTAGTTTGCCGGCTCATCTTGGTCATGTAGCTCACCAAAATTCTACATTACAGATAAGAAAGGAGGCGGTTGAGAAAATGAACCACCCAAATTTTTTGTGTAGTTCAACTGAAATGGAGCATCCCTGGCGTGTAGACTGATTAAGTGCCAGATGAATATATGCGTCAACCAACTTGTCTGGAATCTTTAGAGTCCATGCCATATAGTTCGCTACCATATGTGCCGATAACCAAAAGGCACAAGTTGGGACCAAAGACTGGACTGTGTTTTTCTGGGCTATGCGCCAAGCAATATTTTTGGCGTTCACTCTCCTAATACTTGGAGTTTGATAACTGGTTGACGCCGGTTGATACTCGAATGAATATAGGCACTTCTTCTTGTCAACATCGATGCTTGTATGAGTGAACTTTGGAGTACATAGGAGCAACATAAGTACCTGTCCATCTGATCTTCTTGTGCAGTTCTACCAAAATCACCCAACATAATGATTTGACTGTGAGTTCAGGCTCCAAGTTACTCCTTTATGAAATCAACAAACAGTAGCACGATACAAAATTACCAATACATATGACAAGCATAATAATTAGGATAAAGACCAGTACCA
Organism: Triticum urartu; assembly: GCF_003073215.2. Lineage (NCBI taxonomy): Eukaryota > Viridiplantae > Streptophyta > Magnoliopsida > Poales > Poaceae > Triticum > Triticum urartu. The sequence goes on along the minus strand of NC_053028.1, from coordinate 167,201,836 downwards.
ACCTGTGTGAGGTAGCATATCAATTACTATTTCCTTTGACTGGAAGCTGAGATAAGCCAAGCGACTGATGATAACCCACAAGTATAGGGGATCACAATAGTTTTCGAGGGTAGAGTATTCAACCCAAATTTATTGATTCGACACAAGGGGAGCCAAAGAATATTCTCAAGTATTAGCAGCTGAGTTGTCAATTCAACCATACCTGGAAATTTAATATCTGCAGCAAAGTACTTAGTACCAAAGTAGTATGATAGTAGCAGTAAGGTAGCAAAAGTAATAGTTTTGGTTTTATAGTGATTGTAACAGTAACAATGGAAAAGTAACTAAGCAAATATCAATATGTGAAAAGCTCGTAGGCATTGGATCAATGATGGATAATTATATCGGATGCGATTCCTCATGCAATAGTTATAACATAGGGTGACACAGAACTAGCTCCAGTTCATCAATGTAATGTAGGCATGTATTCCGAATATAGTCATACATGCTTATGGAAAAGAACTTGCATGACATCTTTTGTCCTACCCTCCCGTGGCAGCGGGGTCCTATTGGAAACTAAGGGATATTAAGGTCTCCTTTTAATAGAGTACCGAACCAAATCATTAACATATAGTGAATACATGAACTCCTCAAACTACGGTCATCAACGGTAAGTATCCCGATTATTGTCACTTCGGGGTTAACGGATCATAACACATAATAGGTGACTATAGACTTGCAAGATAGGATCAAGAACTCACATATATTCATGAAAGCATAATAGGTTCAGATCTGAAATCATGGCACTCGGGCCCTAGTGACAAGCATTAAGCATAGCAAAGTCATAGCAACATCAATCTCAGAACATAGTGAATACTAGGGATCAAACCCTAACAAAACTAACTCGATTACATGATAAATCTCATCCAACCCATCACCGTCCAGCAAGCCTACAATGAAATTACTCACGCACGACGATGAGCATCATGAAATTGGTGATGGAGGAAGGTTGATGATGACGATGGCGACAGATTCCCCTCTCCGGAGCCCGGAACGGACTCCAGATCATCCCTCCCGAGAGAGATTTGGGCTTGGCGACGGCTCTATATCGTAAAACACGATGAATCCTTCTCTCTTATTTTTTTCTCCCCGAACACGAATATATAGAGTTGGAGTTGAGGTCGAAGGAGCACCAGGGGGCCCACGAGGCAGGGGGGTGGGTGCGCCCCCCACCCTAGTGGATAGGTTGTGGGCCCCATGTTCTTGATTCTTTCGCCAATATTTTTTATATATTTCAAAAATATTCTACGTTGATTTTTAGGTCATTCCAAGAACTTTTATTTCTACACAAAAATAACACCATGGCAATTCTGCTGAAAACAGCGTCAATCCGGGTTAGTTGCATTCAAATTATGCAAGTTAGAGTCCAAAATAAGGGCAAAAGTGTTTGGAAAAGTAGATACATTGGATACGTATTAACTCCCCCAAGCTTAAACCTTTGCTTGTCATCAAGCAATTCAGTTCACAAACTGAAAGTGATAAAGAAAAACTTATACAAACTCTGTTTGCTCTTGTTGTTGTAAATATGTAAAGCCAACATTCAAGTTTTCAGCAAAGATTATGAACTAACCATATTCACGATAACATTTAGGTCTCATGTTTACTCATATCAATGGCATAATCAACTAGCGAGCAATAATAATAAATCTTGGATGACAACACTTTCTCAAAACAATCATAATATGATATAACAAGATGGTATCTCGCTAGCCCTTTCTAAGACTGCAAAACATAAATGCAGAGCACCCCTGAAGATCAAGGGCTGACTAGAAATTGTAATTCATGGTAAAAGAGATCCAATCACAGTCATACTCAATGTAAACTAATAATAATACATGCAAATGAAAGCTGTGCTCTCCAACTGGTGCCTTTTAATAAGAGGGTGATGACTCAACATAAAAGTAAATGGATAAGCCCTTCGCAGAGGGAAGCAGGGATTTGTAGAGGTGCCAGAGCTCGGTTTTGAAATAGAGATGAATAATATTTTGAGCGGTATACTTTCATTGTCAACATAACAACCGAGAGATCTCGATATCTTCCATGCTACACACATTATAGGCGGTTCCCAACTAGAATGGTAAAGTTTATACTCCCCCACCACCAACAAGCATCAATCCATGGCTTGCCCGAAACAACGAGTGCCTCCAACTAACAACAATCCTGGGGGAGTTTTGTTTGCAATTATTTTGATTTGATTTGAGCATGGGACTGGGCATCCCGGTGACCAGCCATTTTCTCATGAATGAGGAGCGGAGTCCACTCCTCTTGAGAATAAGTCGCCTAGCATGGAAGATATATACAACTCTAGTTGATACATGAGCTATTCGAGCATACAAAACAAAATTTTTATTTGAAGGTTTAGAGTTTGGCACATACAAATTTACTTGGAATGGCAGGTAGATACCGCATATAGGAAGGTATGGTGGACTCATATGGAACAACTTTGGGGTTTATGGAATTAGATGCACAAGCAGTATTCCCACTTAGTACAAGTGAAGGCTGGAAAGAGACTGGGAAGCGACTAGCTAGGGAGCGACAACAATCATGAACATGCTTTAAAATTAATCAACACTGAATACAAGCATGAGTAGGATATAATTCACCATGAACATAAATATCGTGGAGGCTATGTTGATTTTGTTTCAACTACATGCGTGAACATGTGCCAAGTCAAGCCACTCGAATCGTTCAAAGGAGCATACCACCTATCATACCACATCACAACCATTATAGACTCCTATAATAGCATGTTGGCACGCAAGGTAAACCATTATAGACTCCTAGCTACTTAAGCATGGCATGAGCAACTACAATCTCTAATTGTCATTGCAAACATGTCTCATTCATAATAGGCTGAATCAGGAACGATGAACTAATCATATTTACAAAAACAAGAGAGGTCGATTTCATAACAGCTTCTCTCATCTCAATCAGTCCATCATATATCGTCATTATTGCCTTTCACTTGCACAACTGAACGTTGTGAATAATAATAATAGTGCACGTGCATTGGACTAAGCTGGAATGTGCAAGCATTCAATACAAGGTTGAAGACAAGGTAATATGGGCTCTTTGTTAGATCAACAATAATGCATATGAGAGCCACTCAACATTTTCATCGTGGTCTTCTCCTATCGACCCCCAAAGAAAAGAAAAGAAACAAAACTATTTACACGGGAAAGCTCCCAACAAGCAAAAGAAGAACGAGAAATCTTTTCGGGTTTTATTTTAATTATCACTACTACAAGCATGGAAAGTAAACTAGTTAAAAGCTACAACTAATTTTTTGGTTTTTTTATTAAGGTTTTTCAAACACACAAGAAGAAAGCTTAAAAAGAAAATAAACTAGCATGGATATTACAATGAAAAAGTATGAGCACCGACAACTGGCATGAGTGTGTGAACATGAATGTAATGTCGGTGAGAAATGCGTACTCCCCCAAGCTTAGGCTTTTGTCCTAAGTTGGTCTATGGCCATGGCTGGCCTGGTGGAAATCCAAAGTTGTAACTGGGGTCGTATTGGGATGCAGCAGCTATTGCCTCACGAGCTGCAGCTTGGAGGCGGGCGGCCTCCGTCCTCCTCTCGTACTCGTTCGCCTCCTCCCTGGTTATAACATATCTCCCTTTTGTCTGAAAATCAAAGAAAGCAGGAGCAGGGAGAGCAACATGGACGGTGCGCCGTCTGTCAAAGATTATTATGTACTGGAGGAACTGATCATTCCTCTCAACAAACTGATGGCGAACCATAGCATTATAATCTAGATAAGCAGGAGGCAACTCAATATCATCCCCACGTATGGGTATATCAAGAAAGTTAGCTACACGAGTTGCATAAATTCCACCAAACAAATCTCCAGTTAAACCATTAAGTTGCAACCTACATGTAACAATAGCCCCCAAGTTGTATTGTTTATCTCCAAATACAACACTCTTGAGAACACTAAGATCTGGAACACACATATGACATGCCTCATCCTTACCGTTTATGCATCTACCTATACATAGAGCAAAAATATGTATGGCAGGAAAATGAATGCTCCCTATGGTAGCTTGTGTTATTTCTCTAGATTCCCCCATAGTGATACTAGCAAGAAATTCTTTAAATTCAGATTTGCGAGGTTCACTAGCACTACCCCACTGCGGGAGTTTACAAGCAGTATTAAAATCCTCTAAGTCCATGGTATAAGATTTACCATAAAGATCAAATAGGACATTGTGAGAATTGCGCGAAGATGTAAATTTAAACCTTCTCACAAATGAATCAGTTAAATAAAGGTATTGCCGGCACTTATCTCACACGAAGCTCTCAAGATCAGTGTTGTGCACATATACGTCAAATTATTCCTTGATGCCTGCCTGGACCATGAAATCTTATGATGGCCATTCACAAGGACGCACTTGATCCTCCCTTGGTAGTTCATTGTCCGGCTCGCATATTGCGGGCCTTGGGCCTTGCTTCCTTACGAAACCACCTTGGTACATTTTCCTAAACATATTTCTTCCTGTGAAAGATTTCTAAAATTTTTAGTGACTAAAAATAAAAGTGAACCAAACTCAAGAAAATTGATAGCAACTACTCTTACAAGTGCCTAGAGGCTATATCATGCATTAAAACTACTTTTGACCACATAAATTTGACATGCAAGCTCAAGAACAGGGTCACCTAAGCAGCAAAAATTTGCAATAAATACATCACTAGAACAAAAACTAATTGCACCATTGGAGGAGTCACATACCGAAGAACAATCCCGCAAAGCAGTTTTGTGAATGGAGCTTTGAGCAAGGAGATCGAAAATGGCAGCAAGATGAGCTAGAACTCAGGTTTGAGCTGGTGGGTGATTTTTTCTGGAGGAAGACGAAGTGTGTGGGTGCAAGAATAAGTGGAGGGGACCCACATGAGGTCCACGAGGCAGGGGGGCGCACCCAGGGGGTAGGGCACGCCCTCCACCCTCGTGGGCACAAGGTGGGTCCCCCTGATGTGTTCTCAATGCCGAAAATTCTTAAATATTCTGGAAAAAATCATATTAAATTTTCAGGGCATTTGGAGAACTTTTATTTTCGGGGTACTTTTTATTGCAAGGATAATTCAAAAAACAGACGAAAAATACTATTTTCACTTTATTTAATATAAATAACAGAAAGTAAAAAGAGGGTACACAGAGTTGTGCTTTCTAACTTCATCCATTTCATGCTCATCAAAAGGAATCCACTAACAAGGTTGATCAAGTCTTGTTAACAAACTCATTCCGGATTGCATGAAACCGGAGAAATTTCAAATAACACTTGCTTACCTCAACGGGGATATGCACATCCCCAACAATAAGAATATCATATTTCTTCTTGACGATAGGAAGATGAAATTCAAAACCTCCAACAATAATATTCCCTCCATTTTTATATACAAGGCCACAAACTCATTTTACAAGTACCAAGGTAAAATTTAATGTATACTTTGCATGTCAACCTTTTTTCTCATTTACTGGGATCATTAATGCGCAACATGCATGCAAGGAAACTGAGTGGAGGAACTAGTTAGTGTCATTATGATGGCATGCATGCAAGCATTAAACAGGTTGCTAGTACGAGGAAATATCATTAATTCTTTTCTCGATTACTGTTTGTGGCCTTGTATAGATGCAAAACATATATCCCATAGTGGCCTTGTATAAGTAAATGGAGGGAGTAGTTGAAATTTTTCCAATAGAATTGATATTATGCACTTGAGGTTGTTTCCTCGGAAAGTGTACCGTATGCTCATTACCATTAACATGAAAAGTGACATTGCCTTTGTTGCAATCAATAACAGCCCCTGCAGTATTCAAAAAGGGTCTACCAAGGATAATCGACATACTATCGTCCTTGTGATATCAAGAATAACAAAGTCCGTTAAAATAGTAACGTTTGCAACCACAACATGCACATCCTCACAAATACCGACATGTATAGCAGTTGATTTATCAGCCATTTGCAAACACATTTCAGTAGGTGTCAACTTATTCAATTCAAGTATACGATATAAAGAGAGAGGCATAACACTAACACCGGCCCCAAGATCACATAAGGAAGTTTTAACAATTTTTTAATGGGGCATGGTATAGTTGGTACTCATGGATCTCCAAGTTTCTTTGGTATTCCACCCTTAAAAGTGTAATTAGCAAGCATGGTGGAAATTTCAGCTTCCGGTATCTTTCTTTTATTTGTAACAATATCTTTCATGTACTTAGCATAAGGATTCATTTTAAGCATAGAGATAGGTCTAATCATTTCAGTAAAGCGCTCAAAATCCTCATCATCCTTTTTCTTGGATGGTTTAGGAGGAAAAGGCATGAGTTTCTGAACCCATGGTTCTCTTTCTTTATCGTGCTTCCTAGCAACAAAGTCTCTCTTATCATAATGTTGATTCTTTGATTGTGGGTTATCAAGATCAACAGCAGGTTCAATCTCTACATCATTGTCATTGATAGGTTGAGCATCAACATGAACATCATCATTAACATCATCACTAGGTTCATGTTCATTACCAGATTGTGTATCAGCATCAGAAATAGAAATATCATTGGGATTCTCAGGTGTGTCAACAACAGGTTCACTAAAATCATGCAAAGTCCTATCATTTTTCTTTTTCTTCTTAGAAGAACTAGGTGCATCAACATTAATTCTCTAAGAATCTTGCTCAATTCTCTTGGGGTGACCCTCAGGATACAAAGGTTCCTGAGTCATTTTACCCCCTCTAGTCATAACTCTAACAACATTATCATTTTTTTATTATTTAATTCATTGAGCAAATCATTCTAAGCTTTGAGTACTTGTTCTACTTGAGTGGTAACCATAGAAGCATGTTTACTAATAAGTTTAAGTTCACCTTTAACTCTATACACATAATAACTCAAGTGTTCAATCATATAAGCATTACGTTTCAATTGTTTACCAACATAAGCATTGAAGTATTCTTGCCTAACCATAAAGTCATCAAACTCATCCAAGCATTGGCTAGCAAACTTGGAAGATGGGATTTCACATTTATCAAATCTATAGAGAGAATTTACCTTTACTACCTGTGTCGGGTTATCAAGACCATGTATTTCTTCAATAGGTGGTAAATTCTTAACATCTTCAGCTTTAACACCTTTTTCTTTCATATTCTTTGCCTCTTGCATATCTTCAGGACTGAGAAATAGAATACCCCTTTTCTTCAGAGTTGGCTTAGGAGTTGGTTCAGGAAGTGTCAAATCATTTTCATTACTCAACATATTATTCAATAGCAATTCAGCTTGATCAACTGTTCTTTCCCTGAAAACACAACCAGCACAACTATCCAGGTGGTCTCTGGAAGCATCGGTTAGTCCATTATAAAAGATATCAAGTATTTCATTTTTCTTGAGAGGATGATCAGGCAAAGCATTAAGTAATCAGAGAAGCCTCCCCCAAGCTTGTGGGAGACTCTCTTCTTCAATTTGCACAAAATAATATATTTCCCTTAAGGCATCTTGTTTCTTATGAGCAGGGAAATATTTAGCAGAGAAGTAATAAATCATATCCTGGGGACTACACACACAACCAGGATCAAGAGAATTAGACCATGTTTTAGTATCACCCTTTAGTGAGAATGGAAATAAATTAAGGATAAAGTAATAGCGAGTTTTCTCATCATGAGTAAACAGGGTGGCTATATCATTTAATTTAGTAAGATGTGTCACAACAGTTTCAGATTCATAGCCATAAAAAGCATAAGATTCAACCAAAGTAATTAACTCAGGATCGATAGAGAAATCATAATCCTTATCTATACCTACTAATAAAGCAAGGTGCGTTTCTATGAATTTTTCATCCGTTCACCAATATTGCTATTTTTTCAGATATATTTTCTATCTGAGGTGGAACTAAAAAAAATTTCATACAGCCTAAATTTCGCACATCTCTCCTGGGTCGCCTTTATTTCATGTGTCCCCTGCATGGGCCAAACTTGGCCCTATTGGGGAGCAGTTAAAAAACAAAAAAGAAATTGTGATCATGTGTGGTTCGAACTCACAACCTCCCCTTCCATAATTAAGTTTGCGACCACCTGGGATGGCTTGCCTTTTGTTACAATATATGGTTCCTTAGAAATAGTCCCACCTAGGTTCTTTTTATATTTATAAATTGTCTAAAATATCAACAACCCACATTGAGAATCAATAAGCAGAGGAAAAAGAGGAACACTCTACAAAAGAAGGAAACATGCATGCATAATTATGCAGGATTGTGGGAAACAAAAGAGAGAGATCTGATGAGAGAAAAACTATTTGTGCATGCTGGGGAACTAATTAAGCGGGATTGATGGTAATTAAACGATATTGATTTGATGAGAGGAAAAAGGGGAGGGATGCGATTTGTGCATGCTAGGGAATTAATTAAGCGGGATTGATGGTAATTAAACGAGATTGATTTGATGAGAGGAAAAAGGGGAGGGATGCTCGTGCTTTGCATGGCTCTGTAAGTATAGATTTGATGAGGGAAGAAAGTGGGGGAGGCTCTTGTTGCATGTTGGTGATAATTAAAGTGGGATTTCATTTGATGAGAGAAGTGGAGGCTCACCCTTTGCATGCATGGCCTTTAGTAATTAAGCGGAAACTAAAGAGGAGGATTTTATGAGGCTCACTTGGGACGACCATAGGAGAGCAACTGTAACATCCCAAATTTTCAATTTGGAATGTTATACATTAGATCATCATTGCATATCATATTTTATTTTGCATTTTGGTTGATCCTAGAAAATTCTACGCAACTCAAGGACCCACGGAGAGAGTTGGGGATTTCGTTATTTCATATTTGAGTTTTCTCAAATTTTGAGAATAGGATCATTTGATTTTATTTATTTTATCGTCAATTATTTCTATTACAAAAATATGAGAGAGGGAATAAAATGACTTTCCCAAAATAGAGAAATATTGAGGATTTAATAATAAAATCAAATAAGATTTTATTTAGGAGTTTTTCGGTGTTCTATTTAAATTTAGGAAAAATGTGCGTTTTTCAAAATTGCAATTAGGGCCCAAATAAATGTTCACTTTGTCGGGCTTGATTTTAGAAGCCCGGGAAAATTTATTTCGGGATTTTTGGAGTCCGTTTAGTATTTTTTTATTTTTCTTCCGAGCGTAACTATTTGTAAAAAAGGGAACCGACCTACGGGCCGTGTCCGACTAGGACTCCCGGCCCGTAGGGGTTTATAAGCCGGCCCACCCCGGGGGAGGGGAAACCCTAGCCCAGCGCCCCGCCCCAGCCCCGCCGCCGCCGCCTGCGCGCTGCCGCCACCCCGCCGCGCCGCCCCGCCGCACGCCCGCCGAGGCTCGCCGCCGCCTCGTAGTCCGTGCCGCCTGTTTTTTTAGAAAACCGAATGGTTTTCCGTCGGTTTATTTTTGTTTTTTTTGTTTTCTTTTTTTAGATCGTTTTTTTCGGTTTAGGTTAAATAGCGAGCATTCGCTCGTTTGTTCGTTTAAACGAACACGTTCATCGTTTAGATCTGGATAACGAACGTTCATTCGTTAATCCGTTCGTCGTTTTCTTTCTCGGATTAAATCCGCGATTTTCTGATCGCGATTCCTGATCCGATTTTCGTTTTAGTATAACTTTTCGCTCGTTTATCGGAATCAGGCGATTCAAGCGCCTAGAGTTTCGTCTCGAAACCCTCTATCCGTTTAACCAACTTAAACAAGATTTTACTACTGTAAAACTTGCCCTAGATCCAGATTACTAGAACGAAGTTGTTTTCTTTCACCGTTTGACTTTCGTTGCTTCGTTCGATTTGATTCTTTTTGCCAACCGGAGTTCTTAAGTTGAACCTTCTGGTTAGATCTCTTATTTGAGTTTTACCTATGCATTAGATGAGTACTTATTGTATGCTTGTTTGTTTGTTTGTGATAGAGTACCCGGAGTGCGCCGCCTGTTACTTCGAATCGTTAGGTTTCTCAGATAATCAACAAGGCAAGTAACACTTTGATCATACCTTTTCTACTACCCAGTTTTATTGCATTAGATCAATCCTCACACATTGCATGATTAGGATCTAATTAAATTGTGGGATGGGAAGTAGATGAGGTAGTACCTATTACCTGTTTATTATCAAACCTTTGGGAGTTACTTCTACGTTTGCTTATCATGCCATGCTGTGCTAGTAGACGTGGATTGGGTGAGTGATATCCATGACAGATGTGAGATTGTTAATTAATGGTTTATCTAAGGTGACAAGTTAAACACACATCTGGGTGGATTGAGGCACCTGGGTATTCCAGGACTTGCCTGTTTTCTTTTGGACCGCCACCCAGGCTCAAAGGGATCATAAGACTATTCATACTAGAAACTTCCGTGTGCAGCCACAAGCTATTATGGGCTCTAGCATAGTTGACTAAGTCATGCCAACTCTTACAGTGGTAGACTAGCAGATGTAGGGGATGTAGGTGGTACGGTCTACCCGATCGTAAGGTGCTAGCGCTTCTGAAAGACTATGTCTCGGTCATCCGTCTTCTCAAACACCATGTAGTGCAAGAAACCAAACGGAGGCGATCGAGTCTTGTGGGGAAAAGTGCGCAAACCTCTACAAAGTGTAACAAACTAATCATGGTTAGCCGTGTCCCCGGCTATGGACATCTTGAGTATCTAGTACCTGGATTTTCATGTGAATCTCAACATGTTACTCTAAATTAATTTTGTTGGGTTATGTTTAATGATGATGCTTAATTGGAATTGGGAATGCTGTCAACCATTCTCAATGTTTAACAACCACCATGATAGTAATTAAATTTTATTCCTTTGAAGTAGGGAAAAATTGGCTTTACGCAAAACTGTAACCATAGAGCTTTCCACTAGCCAAATATGCATATAGTATAGCTGTTCATTCCATTACTCTCTATGTGTTACCTTGCCAGCATATTCCATGTGCTGACCCGTTTCGGGCTGCAACGTTAATGTTGCAGACTTTTCAGACGACGATTAAGGAGTTTTTAGGTCGTGGTTCTATACTCAGTGATGCCGTTGGAGTTGATGGACTCACTTATCTTCCAAGCCTTCCGCTGTTATCGTTATTAGATGGCCTTAAGCCATATTTATTGTAATAAGTTCTCTTTTGAGACACTCGATGTAATAAGTATGTGATTGCTACTCTGCTATAAATCCTCCGAGTACTATGTGGTGTCAGCATTACTGATCCAGGGATGACACCGGAGCACAGAGATCAGACTGTTTGAGGTCTGGTCGCTACAAAGATGGTATCAGAGCACACGCTGACTGTAGGACACGACCACTAAGCTACATACCTAGATCACTCTCTTCTCTTCTGACTTCTCATCTTTTCTACTCTTTAGGATGGCGGATGCAAGGAACAAGTTCACACAACCGGATGAAGATACACCCTTTGGACGTCACTTGAAGGAAGTCACGGGAACCTACAACGCCACTTTACCTGAAGAAGAGCGCTGGATAATTCAAGTTCAAGTTCTAGGAAGAACGTTCATGCCAGTCACTGAGCCCATAGAGTTTTCTTTTGATGCACCAACTTGGAGTCTAGGAAAGAGCATGGCAGCTCACATCGCCATGGGACGCATTGGAGAAGTCTACCGCAAGGATCTCAAGGATACTATCTACCAGATTTGTGGGCGCTGAGATGAACACTGGGAGATGATCGGCACCAGGAAGGATAGATCAATTGCAGCTTTTATCCAGGAGCTAAAGCAGCACATTCGACGACAGGAGAACCAGATGTGCGCCGACATGATAGATCTAAAGAAGGCTAAGACTAGAATCAAGGAACTGGAGGAAGAACTCAAGGCTACACATGAAGATTATGAAGAGGAAATTGAAGTATTGGTGGAGAAGAATGACGACCTGATCAAGAAGATTGAAATATGTATGGGAGGCCCGACACCCGTAGATGAAGACGAAGAACCCAAGGATATTAGTCTGGAAGACTACATCATCATCGACGGCACCGACTCGGAAGCAGATAGTAGCGATGATGACTATGTTGATGAAGCAGGAGCAGATATTATGGAGTCAATGACCGTAGAATATTTCTAATAGGCCACCTCATCAGTAGTAGTAGTCCACCATGTAAATATAGTAGCCCGAGCACTTTTGCGATAGTTAGATCGATTGTATGCCCTTGTTTGATTGATTGAAGTGAATTGTTTGCTTTTGCCTCATGTGCATATGGGTAGTGTTTTCTCTTTAGACCCTCTCTATTCTTATATCTCATCTTTTCTAAACCCTCAAATGCCTCCGAGACGTGACCCCAGTTTTGCTTTCCCACCGGAGCTCACCCAGTTGATCCAGCAGCAGAACACATTGATGCAGTTGCTAGTCCAGAATCAGAATCAGGAGAACAACAACAACAACCCACCACCACCACCACCACCTGTTGACCACTTAGCCCGTTTTCTTAGGCTGAATCCGCCAGTGTTTTCCAGTAGCACCGAGCCGATAGTAGCAGATGATTGGCTCCGCAAGACAGCTAGGGAGTTGACCACAGCAGGATGCACAGATGCGGAGAAGGTGAAGTTTGCCGCACATCAGTTAGAAGGACCCGCAGCATCATGGTGGGAGAATTTCACAGCCACTTTCCCAGTTGACACTGTCACATGGGACCAGTTTCAGCAGGCTTTTCGTACTGCACATGTTTCAGCAGGAGCTATGGCCATGAAGAAGCATGAGTTTCGCAACTTGCGCCAAGGAGGAAGGACAGTTGGCCAGTATGTGGAGGAATTTAGTAAGCTAGCACGTTATGCCCCAGATGACATCGCTATGGATGCAGCTAAGCAGGAGAAGTTTCTGGAAGGACTGAATGATGAGTTGAGCAGGCAGTTGATGGTAGCAACCTTCAACAACTACCAGGAGTTGGTAGATCGTGCTCTTATGATTGAAGGGAAGCAGCAGCAGATTGAGAATCGCAAGAGGAAGTATGGACAAGGAAAATACAATTCAGGAGCTCAGCAGAAGCCACGTTTTACGCCTAGACCAGGAGGACATTTTCAGCATACCCATGGAGGAGGTAGCTCGCACAATCACAATGGCACCAAGAATGGTAATGGCAACGGAGGAAGCAACGGCCAGAATCGCACCAACCCATCAACCCCAGCCAAGAAGGACTTAAGCCAAGTCACTTGTTTTAAGTGTTCGAAGACAGGACATTATGCAAATGAATGTCCTGAAAGGCCAAAATGGCAATGGAAGTTCTGGGAAAGAAGCCGAACCCTTTCAACAGGGGACAGTGAACCACGTTAGCGTGGAGGAGGTTGAAGCTCAGCCCGATGCAGTAATAGGTAAGTTTTTGGTTAAGTCATTTACTGCACTCGTTCTTTTTGATACTGGTGCATCGCATTCATACATCTCAAGGGGATTTGTGGATAAGTATAACCTACCAACCCAAGCCCTTAGGTCACCCATGTTAGTAACCTCGCCCGGAGCAGAGTATGTGGCTAGTCTATGGTGTGATCGGTTACCATTAAGGATTGGTAACTATGTTTTTCCCTCAGACCTAATAGTATTGGAATCTCAAGGATTGGATGTGATATTAGGCATGGATTGGTTATCAAAGTATGAAGGGAATATTGAATGTGCTAGTAAGTCAATTTTGCTTACCACACCAGAAGGGAGAAGGATCAAGTATGTATCCCGGCATGTGCCAAAGAGGACTCAAGTAAATTGCCTAACAGGAGTTGTGCAGGAGGAAGTACCAGTGGTAAGGGATTTCCCTGAAGTATTTCCAGAAGGAGTTGCCAGGCATGCCACCGGATAGAGATATTGAGTTTTTGATTGAGCTATTGCCAGGCACAGGGCCAATATCAAAGAGACCATATAGGATGCCAGCAAAGGATTTGGTGGAAATTAAGAAGCAGATTAAGGAGTTACTGGATAAAGGATATATTCGCCCAAGTTCTTCGCCTTGGGGATCGCCAGTACTTCTAGTGGAGAAGAAGGATGGATCGTTAAGGATGGTTGTTGATTATCGAGGATTGAATGAAGTAACGATCAAGAACAAGTACCCACTACCAATGATCAATGATCTGTTTGATCGATTGCAAGGAGCTAAGGTATTTTCCAAGATCGATCTGCGATCAGGATACCACCAGTTGAAGATTCGAGAACAGGATATTCCTAAGACAGCTTTTACCACCAGGTATGGGCTGTATGAGTATACCGTTATGTCATTTGGTCTGACTAACGCGCCTGCCTATTTTATGAACATGATGAACAAAGTGTTTATGGAGTCTTTGGATAAGTTCGTCGTAGTGTTCATTGATGATATCCTGGTTTATTCGAAGAATGAAGAGGAGCATAAGGAGCATTTGCGTTTGGTACTTGGAAAGCTCAGAGAACACCAATTATATGCCAAGTTCAGCAAATGTGAGTTTTGGTTGAAAGAAGTAGGATTCCTCGGACACGTTATGTCCAGAGAAGGTATTGCAGTAGATCCCGCTAAAGTTGAAACCGTGACCAAGTGGGAAGCCCCAACAACAGTTGGAGAGATCCGGAGTTTTCTTGGACTCGCAGGATACTACCAGAGATTTATTGAGAATTTCTCAAAGATTGCGAAGCCTATGACTGAGTTGTTAAAGAAAGATACCAAGTTCATATGGACAGAGGAGTGTGAGGCTAGTTTTAAAAAGTTGAAGAAACGCTTGGTTACCTCACCAGTGTTGATTTTTCCAGACCAGACCAAAGATTATGAGGTGTACTGCGACGCTTCACGTCGAGGACTTGGAGCAGTGCTTATGCAGGAAGGGAGAGTTGTTTCATATGCCTCAAGACAACTGAAGCCCCATGAGTTGAATTATGCTACGCATGATTTGGAGTTAGCAGCCGTAGTGCATGCTTTGAAAACATGGAGACATTTCCTCATTGGAAACCATTGTGAATGTACAACGGATCATAAGAGTTTGAAGTCATTTTCACACAGAAGGAGTTGAATCTCAGACAAGGAGATGGTTGGAGCTTATCAAAGATTATGATATGAAATTACATTATCATCCCGGAAGGCTATGTAGTAAGCTGACGCATTAGCCGTAAGAGCCATGTCAATACGTTAATGACGGGAGAAATACCCAAGGAGTTAGCAGAAAATCTTTCGTGAACTATGTTTGGAAATAGTTCCGAGAGGCTATGTAGCAGCATTGGAGATTCAGTCAACTTTGATGGATAAAATCAGGGAAGCTCAGAAGACTGACAAAGAGGTTGCCGCTATAAAGGAGAAACTTTCGTGAAGGGATGAGCACGATACCCTATGGTTTGAAGACCGTGTTTATGTGCCCAATAACCCGGAGATCAGGAAGTTGATTTTGCAAGAGGCACACGATCACCGTATTCGATTCACCCAGAAATACCAAGATGTATTTGGATTTGAAGGATATTTTCTGGTGGACCGGAATGAAGAAGGATATAGCGGAGTATGTAGCAGTTTGTGATGTATGCCAGAGAGTAAAGGCAGAGCATCAGAAGCCAGCAGGATTGTTACAACCATTGCCGATACCCGAATGGAAGTGGGATAAGCTAGGCATGGATTTTATCACGGGTTTGCCCAGGACTCGTTCAGGCTATGACTCAATTTGGGTTGTAGTTGATCGATTGACGAAAGTAGCTCATTTCATCCCAGTAAAGACCACTTACACCAGTGCTAAGTTGGCAAAGATATACATGACCATAATAGTATGTCTGCATGGAGTTCCGAGGAGTATCGTATCAGATAGAGGAACCCAGTTTACCTCAATGTTCTGGAAGCAGTTGCACGAAACTTTGGGTAACAGGCTAGAATTCAGTACAACTTTTCATCCACAGACAGATGGACAGACCGAGAGAGTCAATCAGATTTTGGAGGATATGCTGAGAGCTTGTGCGCTAGATTATGGATCTAGTTGGGACGACAATCTGCCATATGCTGAGTTCTCTTACAACAACAGTTACCAAACCAGTTTGAAGATGGCCCCTTTCGAAGCTTTGTATGGAAGGAGATGCAGGACACCGCGGTCGTGGGACGAAGTTGGAGACCACCAGTTGTTTGGACCTGACTTGATTAAAGAGTCTGAACAGAAGGTGAAATTGATTCGCGATAGGCTCAAGGTAGCCCAGTCCAGATAGAAAAGTTATGCATATTCTAAAAGCAAGGAGACAGTTTACGAAGTCAGAGATAGAGCTTATCTTCGAGTATCTCCACTTCGGGGAACAAAGCGTTTTGGAGTTAAAGGGAAGTTAGCACCACGATTTGTAGGACCATATCGAGTTTTGGAGCGTATGGGAGAAGTGGCCTACAAGTTGGAATTGCATGAAGGATTGTCAGGAGTACATGATGTGTTCCACGTTTCTCAGCTGAAGAAGTGTCACGCGGAGATGGCTAACATACCATTGGGAGACACAGTGCCTTTGGAAACTATTCAGTTGGATAACGATTTGACCTACGAGGAGAAACCAGTTAAGATCCTCGAGTTTGCCAGCCGAGTTACCCGCAGCAAAGTTATCAAGTTTTGCAAAGTTCAGTGGAGCCACCACTCAGAGGATGAAGCCACCTGGGAACGAGAGGAAGATTTGCTCAAAGACCACCCTCACCTATTTTCTATCCAACCCGAATCTCGAGGGCAAGATTCATCTTAAGGGGGGTAGGTTTGTAACATCCCAAAATTTCAATTTGGAATGTTATACATTAGATCATCATTGCATATCATTTTTTTTGCATTTTGGTTGATCCTAGAAAATTCTACGCAACTCAAGGACCCACGGAGAGAGTTGGGGATTTCGTTATTTTCATATCTGAGTTTTCTCAAATTTTGAGAATATGACCATTTGATTTTATTTATTTTATCATCAATTATTTCTATTAAAAAAATATGAGCGAGGGAATAAAATGACTTTCACAAAATATAGAAATATTGAGGATTTAATAATAAAATCAAATAAGATTTTATTTCGGAGTTTTTCGGTGTTTTATTTGAATTTAGGAAAAATGTGCTTTTTTCAAAATTGCATTTAGGGCCCAAATAAATGTTCACTTTGTCGGTCTTGATTTTAGTATTTCTTTTTATTTTTCTTCCGAGCGTAACTATTTTAAAAAAAAGGGAACCGACCTACGGGCCGTGTCCGGCTAGGACTCCCGGCCTGTAGGGGCTTTATAAGCCGGCCCACCCCGGGGGAGGGGAAACCCTAGCCCAGCGCCCCACCCTAGCGCCCCGCCCCAGCCCCGCCGCCGCCGCCGCCTACGCGCCGTCGCCGCCGCCCCGCCGCACGCCCGCCGAGGCTCGCCGCCGCCTCGTAGTCCGTGCCGCCTGTTTTTTTAGAAAATCGAATGGTTTTCTGTCGGTTTATTTTCGGTTTTCTTTTTTAGTTTTCATTTTTTAGATAGGTTTCTTTTTTGGTTTAGGTTAAATAGCGAGCGTTCGCTCGTTTGTTCGTTGAAATGAACACGTTCATCGTTTAGATCTGGATAACGAACGTTCGTTCGTTAATCCATTCGTCGTTTTCTTTCTCGGATTAAATCCGCGATTTTCTGATCGTGATTCCTGATCTGATTTTCGTTTTAGTATAACTTTTCACTCGTTTATCGGAATCAGGCGATTCAAGCGCCTAGAGTTTCATCTCGAAACCCTCTATCCGTTTAGCCAACTTAAACAAGATTTTGATACTGTAAAACTTGCCCTAGATCCAGATTACTAGAACGAAGTTGTTTTCTTTCGCCGTTTGACTTTCGTTGCTTTGTTCGATTTGATTCTTTTTGCCAACCGGAGTTCTTAAGTTGAACCTTCTGGTTAGATCTCTTATTTGAGTTTTACCTGTGCATTAGATGAGTACTTATGGTATGCTTGTTTGTTTGTTTGCGATAGAGTACCCGGAGTGCGCCGCCTGTTACTTCGAATCGTTAGGTTTCTCGGATCATCAGCAACGCAAGTATCACTTTGATCATACCTTTTCTACTACCCAGTTTTATTGCCAGAATCGCACCAACCCATCAACCCCAGCCAAGAAGGACTTAAGCCAAGTCACTTGTTTTAAGTGTTCGAAGACAGGACATTATGCAAATGAATGTCCTGAATTGCAAAATGGAAATAGCAATGGAAGTTCTGGGAAGAAGCCAAACCCTTTCAACATGGGACAAGTGAACCACGTTAGCGTGGAGGAGGTTGAAGCTCAGCCCGATGCAGTAATAGGTAAGTTTTTGGTTAAGTCATTTACTGCACTCGTTCTTTTTGATACTGGTGCATCGCATTCATACATCTCAAGGGGATTTGTGGATAAGTATAACCTACCAACCCAAGCCCTTAGGTCACCCATGTTAGTAACCTCGCCCGGAGCAGAGTATGTGGCTAGTCTATGGTGTGATCGGTTACCATTAAGGATTGGTAACTATGTTTTTCCCTCAGACCTAATGGTATTGGAATCTCAAGGATTAGATGTGATATTAGGCATGGATTGGTTATCAAAGTATGAAGGGAATACTGAATGTGCTAGTAAGTCAATTTTGCTTACCACACCAGAAGGGAGAAGGATCAAGTATGTATCCCGACATGAGCCAAAGAGGACTCAAGTAAATTGCCTAACAGGAGTTGTGCAGGAGGAAGTACCAGTGGTAAGGGATTTCCCTGATGTATTTCCAGAGGGGTTGCCAGGCATGCCACCGGATAGAGATATTGAGTTTTTGATTGAGCTATTGCCAGGCACAGGGCCAATATCAAAGAGACCATATAGGATGCCAGCAAAGGATTTGGTGGAAATTAAGAAGCAGATTAAGGAGTTACTGGATAAAGGATATATTCGCCCAAGTTCTTCGCCTTGGGGATCGCCAGTACTACTAGTGGAGAAGAAGGATGGATCGTTAAGGATGGTTGTTGACTATCGAGGATTGAATGAAGTAACGATCAAAAACAAGTACCCACTACCAATGATCAATGATCTGTTTGATCGATTGCAAGGAGCTAAGGTATTTTCCAAGATCGATCTGCGATCAGGATACCACCAGTTGAATATTCGAGAACAGGATATTCCGAAGACAGCTTTTACTACCAGGTATGGGCTGTACGAGTATACCGTTATGTCATTTGGTCTGACTAGCACACCTGCCTATTTTATGAACATGATGAACAAAGTGTTTATGGAGTTTCTGGATAAGTTCGTCGTAGTGTTCAATGATGATATCCTGGTTTATTCGAAGAATGAAGAGGAGCATAAGGAGCATTTGCGTTTGGTACTTGGAAAGCTCAGAGAACACCAATTATATGCCAAGTTCAGCAAATGTGAGTTTTGGTTGAAAGAAGTAGGATTCCTCGGACACGTTATATCCGGAGAAGGTATAGCAGTAGATCCCGCTAAAGTTGAAACTGTGGCCAAGTGGGAAGCCCCAACAACAGTTGGAGAGATCCGGAGTTTTCTTGGACTCGCAGGATACTACCGGAGATTTATTGAGAATTTCTCAAAGATTGCGAAGCCTATGACTGAGTTGTTAAAGAAAGGTACCAGGTTCATATGGACGGAGGAGTGTGAGGCTAGTTTTCAGGAGTTGAAGAAACGCTTGGTTACCTCACCAGTGTTGATTCTGCCAGACCAGACCAAAGATTATGAGGTGTACTGCGACGCTTCACGTCGAGGACTTGGAGCAGTGCTTATGCAGGAAGGGAGAGTTGTTTCATATGCCTCAAGACAACTGAAGCCCCATGAGTTGAATTATGCTACGCATGATTTGGAGTTAGCAGCCGTAGTGCATGCTTTGAAAACATGGAGACATTTCCTCATTGGAAACCATTGTGAAGTGTACACGGATCATAAGAGTTTGAAGTACATTTTCACACAGAAGGAGTTGAATCTCAGACAAAGGAGATGGTTGGAGCTTATCAAAGATTATGATATGAAATTACATTATCATCCCGGAAAGGGCTAATGTAGTAGCTGACGCATTAAGCCGTAAGAGCCATGTCAATACGTTAATGACGGGAGAAATACCCAAGGAGTTAGCAGAACATCTTCGTGAACTATGTTTGGAAATAGTTCCGAGAGGCTATGTAGCAGCATTGGAGATTCAGTCAACTTTGATGGATAGAATCAGGGAAGCTCAGAAGACTGACAAAGAGGTTGCCGCTATAAAGGAGAAACTGAGCAAAGGAAAAGCTAAAGGATTTCGTGAGGATGAGCACGATACCCTATGGTTTGAAGACCGTGTTTATGTGCCCCAATAACCCGGAGATCAGGAAGTTGATTTTGCAAGAGGCACGCGATTCACCATATTCGATTCACCCAGGAAATACCAAGATGTATTTGGATTTGAAGGATATTTTCTGGTGGACCGGAATGAAGAAGGATATAGCGGAGTATGTAGCAGTTTGTGATGTATGCCAGAGAGTAAAGGCAGAGCATCAGAAGCTAGCAGGATTGTTACAACCATTGCCGATACCCGAATGGAAGTGGGATAAGCTAGGCATGGATTTTATCACGGGTTTGCCCAGGACTCATTCAGGCTATGACTCAATTTGGGTTGTAGTTGATCGATTGACGAAAGTAGCTCATTTCATCCCAGTAAAGACCACTTACACCAGTGCTAAGTTGGCAAAGATATACATGACCATAATAGTATGTCTGCATGGAGTTCCGAGGAGTATCGTATCAGATAGAGGAACCCAGTTTACCTCAATGTTCTGGAAGCAGTTGCACGAAACTTTGGGTAACAGGCTAGAATTCAGTACAGCTTTTCATCCACAGACAGATGGACAGATCGAGAGAGTCAATCAGATTTTGGAGGATATGCTGAGAGCTTGTGCGCTAGATTATGGATCTAGTTGGGACGACAATCTGCCATATGCCGAGTTCTCTTACAACAACAGTTACCAAACCAGTTTGAAGATGGCCGCTTTCGAAGCTTTGTACGGAAGGAGGTGCAGGACACTGCTGTCTTGGGACGAAGTTGGAGACCGCCAGTTGTTTGGACCTGACTTGATTAAAGAGTCTGAACAGAAGGTGAAATTGATTCGCGATAGGCTCAAGGTAGCCCAGTCCAGACAGAAAAGTTATGCATATTCTAAAAGCAAGGAGACAGTTTACGAAGTCGGAGATAGAGCTTATCTTCGAGTATCTCCACTTCGGGGAACAAAGCGTTTTGGAGTTAAAGGGAAGTTAGCACCACGATTTGTAGGACCATATCGAGTTTTGGAGCGTATGGGAGAAGTGGCCTACAAGTTGGAATTGCCTGAAGGATTGTCAGGAGTACATGATGTGTTCCACGTTTCTCAGTTGAAGAAGTGTCACGCGGAGATGGCTGACATACCATTGGGAGACACAGTGCCTTTGGAAACTATTCAGTTGGATAACGATTTGACCTACGAGGAGAAACCAGTTAAGATCCTCGAGTTTGCCAGCCGAGTTACCCGCAGCAAAGTTATCAAGTTTTGCAAAGTTCAGTGGAGCCACCACTCAGAGGATGAAGCCACCTGGGAACGAGGAAGATTTGCTCCAAGACCACCCTCACCTATTTTCTAGCCAACCCGAATCTTGAGGGCAAGATTCATCTTAAGGGGGGTAGGTTTGTAACATCCCAAATTTTCAATTTGGAATGTTATACATTAGATCATCATTGCATTTCATATTTTATTTTGCATTTTGGTTGATCCTAGAAAATTCTACACAACTCAAGGACCCACAGAGAGAGTTGGGGATTTCGTTATTTTCATATTTGAGTTTTCTCAAATTTTGAGAATAGGATCATTTGATTTTATTTATTTTATCATCAATTATTTCTATTACAAAAATATGAGAGAGGGAATAAAATGACTTTCCCAAAATAGAGAAATATTGAGGATTTAATAATAAAATCAAATAAGATTTTATTTCAGAGTTTTTCGGTGTTTTATTTGAATTTAGGAAAAATGTGCGTTTTTCAAAATTGCATTTAGGGCCCAAATAAATGTTCACTTTGTCGGGCTTCATTTTAGAAGTCCAGAAAATTTTATTTCGGGATTTTTGGAGTCCGTTTAGTATTTCTTTTTATTTTTCTTCTGAGCGTAACATTTAAAAAAAAGGGAACCGACCTATGGGCCGTGTCCGACTAGGACTCCCGGCCCATAGGGGCTTTATAAGCCGGCCCACCCCGGGGGAGGGGAAACCCTAGCCCAGCGCCCCGCCCTAGCGCCCCGCCCCAGCCCCGCCGCCTGCGCGCCGCCGCCGCCCCGCCGCGCCGCTCGCCGCCTGCCGCTTCCGGAGCCGCCGCCGCGCCGCACGCCCGCCGAGGTTCGCCGCCGCCTCGTAGTCCGCGCCGCCTGTTTTTTAGAAAACCGAACGGTTTTTTGTCGGTTTATTTTCGGTTTATTTTAGTTTTCGTTTTTTTAGATAGGTTTTTTTTGGTTTAGGTTAAATAGCGAGCGTTCGCTCGTTTGTTCATTTAAACGAACACGTTCATCGTTTAGATCTGGATAACGAACGTTCGTTTGTTAATCCGTTCGTTGTTTTCTTTCTGGGATTAAATCCGCGATTTTCTGATCGCGATTCCTGATCCGATTTTCGTTTTAGTATAACTTTTCGCTCGTTATTGGAATCAGGCGATTCAAGCGCCTAGAGTTTCGTCTCGAAACCCTCTATCTGTTTAATCAACTTAAACAAGATTTTGCTATTGTAAAACTTGCCCTAGATCCATATTACTAGAACGAAGTTGTTTTCTTTCGCCGTTTGACTTTCGTTGCTTCATTCGATTTGATTCCTTTTGCCAACCGGAGTTCTTAAGTTGAACCTTCTGGTTAGATCTCTTATTTGAGTTTTACCTGTGCATTAGATGAGTACTTATTGTATGCTTGTTTGTTTGTTTGCGATAGAGTACCCGGAGTGCGCCGCCTGTTACTTCGAATCGTTAGGTTTCCCAGATCATCAGCAAGGCAAGTAACAGTTTGATCATACCTTTTCTACTACCCAGTTTTATTGCATTAGATCAATCCTCACACATTGCATGATTATGATCTAATTAAATTGTGGGATGGGAAGTAGATGAGGTAGTACCTATTACCTGTTTATTATCAAACCTTTGGGAGTTACTTCTACGTTTGCTTATCATGCCATGCTGTGCTAGTAGACGTGGATTGGGTGAGTGATATCCATGACAGATGTGAGATTGTTAATTAATGGTTTATCTAAGGTGGCAACTTAAACACACATCTGGGTGGATTGAGGCACCTGGGTATTCCAGGACTTGCCTGTTTTCTTTTGGACCGCCACCCAGGCTCAAAGGGATCATAAGACTATTCATACTAGAAACTTCCGTGTGCAGCCACAAGCTATTATGGGCTCTAGCTCGTAGGCATTGGATCAATGATGGATAATTATGTCGGATGCGATTCCTCATGCAATAGTTATAACATAGGGTGACACAGAACTAGCTCCAGTTCATCAATGTAATGTAGGCATGTATTCCGAATATAGTCATACGTGCTTATGGAAAAGAACTTGCATGGCATCTTTTGTCCTACCCTCCCGTGGCAGCGGGGTCCTATTGGAAACTAAGGGATATTAAGGCCTCCTTTTAATAGAGTACCGGACCAAAGCATTAACACATAGTGAATACATTAACTCCTCAAACTACGACCATGACCGATAAGTATCCCGATTATTGTCTCTTCGGGGTTAACGAATCATAACACATAATAGGTGACTATGGACTTGCAAGATAGGATCAAGAACTCACATATATTCATGAAAACATAATAGTTTCAGATCTGAAATCATGGCACTCGGGCCCTAGTGACAAGCATTAAGCATAGCAAAGTCATAGCAACATCAATCTCAGAACATAATGGATACTAGGGATCAAACCTAACAAAACTAACTCGATTACATGATAAATCTCATCCAACCCATCACCATCCAGCAAGCCTACGATGGAATTACTCACGCACGACGATGAGCATCATGAAATTGGTGATGGAGGAAGGTTGATGATGACGATGGTGACGGATTCCCCTCTCCGGAGCCCCGAACGGACTCCAGATCAGCCCTCCCGAGAGAGATTAGGGCTTGGCGGCGGCTCCGTATCGTAAAACGCGATGAATCTTTCTCTCTTATTTTTTCTCCCCGAACACGAATATATAGAGTTGGGGTTGAGGTCGGAGGAGCACCAGGGGGCCCACGAGGCAGGGGTGCGCGCCCAGGGGCGTAGGCGCGCCCCCACCCTCGTGGACAGGGTGTGGGCCCCCTGGCCTGATTCTTTCGCCAGTATTTTTTATATATTCCAAAAATATTCTCCGTTGATTTTCAGGTCATTCCAAGAACTTTTATTTCTGCACAAAAATAGCACCATGGCAATTTTGCTGAAAACATCGTCAGTTTGGGTTAGTTCCATTCAAATTATGCAAGTTAGAGTCCAAAACAAGGGCAAAACTGTTTGGAAAAGTAGATACGTTGGAGGCGTATCAACTGACAACAAAGGAATGAAGCAAGCCCAGATTAGCGACTGACAGGAAAGGAAGGAAGATGTCGAGGCAATGAAGCACCCAAAGTTTTTGCGCAGTTCCACCAAAATCGAGCATCCCTGTTGGCACATATATTGAGAGAGTGAGATTACTGTAATAGTGGCACTAGTTGATGAAACATACACTAACAAATAGAAGCACCCTCATTATCTTAATGGGTAAAGTTAGCAACATAGTAATCTTTATTAAAGAGAGGTATTAGTTTATTTAATCAATGCCAATTAGCTCAACACTCAAAGCATTGCCATGTATCATAGGTTGCAAAACTTTAACGTGCAAAGATAAAGGAGTTTCTCATGACAGTAGCACGATACAAATAGAGATGACAGCAAACTACTATGGATGAAGGCCTTAGGTCGGTACCAACCTGAGCAAAGAAGCTTATTCATGTAGTCCCAGAAGAGATGATAAAGCACTCACTGGAATCACTCAATAGTATATATATTTTTGCACTTCAAATGTATGGTTGAAATCACTCTTGTTTACCAGTGCTGAGATTATATCGAAAGATTATCAAGAACTTCCAGTAGAGTTAAAGCACTGGCTGGGATACAGTTCATTGTATTGTCTTGTGTAGTTCCACTAAAATGTATGATTGGCACAACATGATCCCTGTTTGCACAAGTAGGAACAAGGTGAAACCTTCATTAGCTTAGTGAGAAAGGATAGAAAGACATTAGCATATTACTCTAACAGTAGCATCAAATTGATCATGGACAATACATAAAAGTGGAAGGGCTCCCTGGAGGATCGTCTCACATGTAAGGTAGACATTGTCGGAGCCCTTGAATGGCCTAGACCGAGGCCTCGGCTTCAGCAATATCACCTTGGCACTGCTTACTCTTCTTCTCATTCTTCCTCTTCATGCTCTATTTCTCTTTCTCCTCACCAGTTGGTGAAACCAAGTACATGATTGGCCTTCTATTTCAGAATTGGTTTTGTCAGTGAGGGAGTACAAGTGTACTATAGTAAACAATAGCATTATTTTCTCATGGCAATCGCAAAATAGAGATGAACACATGCATTAAATATCATTCTTACCTAAAGGACAGTTATGGTGCCAATATGGATGATGAGGATTGGAACACAGATCTCCCTTTGTGCAGTTCCACCGAAATGAACCAACTGTTCCATTCTGACATTCCAGTTAAACATCACAAAAGTCACTTCTTTTAAGTGTTTTTTGCAGTGCACCAAAAGGTCACAACAACAACCTGGTGAAATGGATATCCCTGTTTGCACAAGAAGCTACAACGGAAACCGTCAGAGTCTCAAACAATTACAGGCAAACACATTTGGCTAAACATGTCATGGCTTATAACAGTGGCATGGCTTCATTTTACCAGGGGCATTAGATTAAGAACAACTAAATATTTGGTATAAGGGCATGTGACAGTGGGTGCACCAGCAATCCAGCACCATATACCTAAACAGGGGAATAAAGTGGTGATTTAGAGTTTGTTGCCCCGAGAAACAAACATCCAAGAAACATATCTGGGTTGGTCCCATTTTTGTTCACTCTAGCCACCTACTCCTATATGTGGATAGCAAATCTAGTCCCGGTCATACCATTGTGTACAACATTACCCCGATATTTCCCTTTTCGACCAAGAGACCGGTTGGATGACCAATCTGTACTACTCTCACCCCCATTCCTTCCTGTTTGTACCAAGTCCGATGTACACACTAAATTCCCCCACCCCCACTTTATTTCTTGTTTCAACCAAGTACAAGATTCGACTCCATGAAGTAGCTTTACCTCTAACAATAGAAGAAAAAAAGGTGATGTTGGACCATCTGATTGAGAGGGGCTGAGAGGCATAAAATGATGCACATGCAGCGACATAGCGAGCTGGGGAAGCAGAGTTAAGGCGGTTTCGAGGGAGGGTATACCTAAAGGTCGTCGGGATGTGGATAGGTGGGTGGCGGGAGGCCGGATCCGCCCACACTAGCGCAATGATGAAGGGGTTAGAGGACCTCCCATGCCGGTGCTTGGCCAGAGATAATGGTGCCGCCGGCAGTGGGTCTCCTCCCTCGCTGTCGACGACGGCCTAAACGCTGCCCCTCCTCCCCTTCATCGGCGGAGGGGGATACGTCCGGATCTGTAACCAGCGGTTAGGATAGAAATATAGTGTTTTTTGAAGGGAGAAAGACTGTGTTACCACCGCTATCTTGTTTAGATCTGGAGATGATGGAGTGTGTGAATAGAGCAACCCTAGCAAGCAAGCGCGGAGGCTCCGGCCTATATATACGTAGTGGGGTAGTTTTCCCTTTTCACTCCATCAAAACAATCGTTTAAAATTGTGTACGTGCCAGGTCGCTGTTCTTTTAGTTGTTGATTGTTTTTTGAGATAGCCACCCGCTTATTCCAAGTGGTGTTACGGTGTGCCAGGTCGCACTTTGTATCGTTCAAGTCTGGTACAAGAACCTCCATTAAATGAGCAACCACCCCCTCGTAAAAATTGTGAAAAATCCCACAGCTAAAATTATTGGAAATGTGGGCTACTCCAACATGCATTATTATTTATATTTTCTACTCCCTCCGTTCCTAAATATAAGTCTTTAGACATTTCAAATGGACTACAACATACAGATGTATGTAGACATATTTTAAAGTATGGATTCGTTCATTTTGCTCCGTATGTAGTCACTTGTTAGAATCTCTAAAAAAGACTTATATTTGGGAACGGATGGAGTATGTGGGAGTATGTCAGGACCCCGATCCTATGTCACACCGATCTAGCATGTAACACATCATATCACTTTGTGGCCTCATGCACGGTATTCCCACGGGTGCCACCTTACCTGGCCTGGGAATGTTTGCGCCTTTTGGCTCACGTATATGATAGTGTCGCTAGCATCCATTTGACAGGTAACCCGGGCCGACATGACTACTCGTAAACCCAAAGTGGCACTAACTTACAGGAACAGGCATACATGACCCAGCAACGAACGTGTCGGTCATCAGTGAGTGAATCTGGGCTGTAGCAGCTGGGCTAACAGGACTCCGGAGAATCCTAGCTGTAGCAGGCTAATAGGACTCCGGTAGACACTGCGTAACATTTCCCCGAAGGGGCAGACACAGGAACAAAGCAGGACATATGCCGGCCAGCCTAAGTGTTCCGGAGCAGTAGCAAGCTACCATGGCTCAGTGGAATCACTAGGAGACATTTCCCAGTAAGAGAGGCTACCAAGGATAAACAACTAGGTTGTCGGATCCCACACATACCAAGCATTTCAAATCATACACACAATATGCTCGATATGTGCAAATACAACATGGCATCACAACAAAACTCTACAACTCAAAGTATTTATTCATTAGGCTCCGAAGAGCCAGATATTAAAAACATGGGTCTGATGACCCAACATTCAAGTCATACAAGCAACAAGCACAAGCGAAATCTTAACTTGTCTGAGTACAGACAACTACATATGAAAAGGCCGAGGAGCCTGACTATCTACAAGACCCTGCCGAGGGCACAAGATTGTAGCTAAGGTAACAAGCTAAACGTCGAAGTCCACGCGGAACTACTAGTGAGACTGAAGTCTCTCTGCAAAAACATAAATTAATCAAACGTGAGTACAAATGTACCCAGCAAGACTTACATCAGAACTAACTACATACGCATCAGTATCAACAAAGGGATGGTGGGGTTTAACTGCAGCAAGCCACCTTTGACTCGGTGGCTATCCTAAACTACGACTGCAAGTAACTTTCTTGAGGTGGCGCACACGAGTCCAAATATTCACCATATCAATACACCACTATGGATCCGCTCCCGTCTCCCTACGAGAACACCATCCATAACACTCACGCTTATCTTGCGCATTTTAGAGTATCCACTTTTTACTTGTCTATGAACTATACAAGCAACCCAGAGGTCCTTTACCGCGGACACAGCTATTCGAATAGATCATTTATAACCCTGCAGGGGTGTACTTCTTCACACACGCTCTCACCACTTACCACCATGTACACGTCGTGTATCTCGGCAACCTTCAAGCGGAAGCCTGGCGAGGGAGTCGGCCACGACCTGACTAACCACACAACTCTCTAGTCTAGGTATATCGCCTACTCGGGTTCCATCCGTGAGGAGATCCGACCGGGGTTTCGATCACAGCCCCAAACGATGTGTGCAGGGTTCCCGAGACACCAAACAGGTGCCCGATACACCATGCCACGGTGTATCTACTGCATCATAGCCCACCCCTAGGGTCAGCGCTACGCACGGCCTCCAACACATATCCTACAAACACCAAAAACTAGTTGCAACTCCTGGACAGAGATCAAGGTGGTTAATAAGTCGAGAGGGTCCATTGGTTTCGGGCCCAACGTGTGGTAGTAGCTGTTCATGGATCACAAACATAGAACTCAGTTCCTAAGGACGGTTTCAATGAGACAACCCACCATGTACTCCTACATGGCCTCTCACCGGTATCTTTACCAAATCGTGTTCACACACTTAGCTCTCAACAGTAGGTCATGTTCAAACACCTCTAATTCATCCCCGATGAATTAGACCTGACTCAACTCTAAGCAGTAGCAGGCATGACAAACAAGCATGAATGAGTAGGCACATCAGGGCTCAAACAACTCCTACTCATGCTAGTGGGTTTCATCTATTTACTGTGGCAATGGCAGGGGTTAGAGTGCATGAAACAGTTGAATTGTTGTTGTCCTAATCCAATAAAAGAGAGCAGGAGCGAGAGATTGGGATTGTATCGGAATGAACAAGGGGGTTTTGCTTTCCTGGCACTTCTGAATATATTATATCTCTTCATCGGTGTCATCAAACTCATCGTCGGAAGCACGTCTATCGAGAGGGGACAAATACCGGCAACAGAGAAGGAAAACACAATCAATGCAATGCAGAATATGATGCATGATCATGACATGTCAATATGCCGTGTTTTGAGCTAATGCAACTAAAACCAGAAGGGTTTGGGTCATTTTGAACCAAAGGTTCAACCCCAAATTCAAATTATGAATTTAAATAGTGCCTTATCATGTTTGAACTAAACAGCAAAGTTAAGTTACTTAAACATGCATGAAACTAGTACATATGGATAGATTGGATTTTTCTGATCATTTTTCACATATAACTTATTTCATTCTGAGCTATGGTTAAGTTTCTATGAATTTTACAAGTTTTGGACATTTTCTGGAATTTCCCGAATAAGGATAAATCCAGAAAAGCCTATTACGGTGTGAGCATTGTGTCGTGCTGACCTCAGCAGGTCAACTAACCCGGCCTAAGTCTAACCTGACCAGCGGGACCCATTGGTCAGTGACCCAGTGTAAGTTAGTGACACAAACATGTGGGTCCGGTCAACGGCCACGTCAGCGAGGTCAACGTCGACGCGTGGGGCCACTGTGATTAACTTAAACTAAACAGGGATTAAACCGTGGTTTGTTAAGGGCATGGGGCCCATATGTCATCGACATGGGACACTAACTAAATGCGATTAACACGCAAACTAATGGTGCCACATCAGCCACCGGAGTTTCGCTGGCGACGACAATGGCTGACGGCGGAGGTGCACCGTGTGCTCACTACGGAGCACCATTCGATGCGTGGTTTGCTCCTACGGGTTCCTGGAAGTGAGGCGCATCCAAAGCAATAAGCGGCAGTAACTGGGGTGGCCGGAGCTGCCGGCAGCGAGCTCTTTTGCGGCTGCCGGAGTTCGGGCATCGACGAAACCGACGATGCAGCGCATGGGGAAATCAGTAGTTAGTACCTACGGGTTCTACGCGTGCTCACAAGGCCAACATGCACATGCACGGGACCAAAAGATCACCAGAGCCTCGTCGGCGACGAGCTTGTGCGGCGGTGTGCTACGGTCAGCAAACGAGGAAGTTGTGGTGGTGCTTCTGGACTCGGCGTTAGGGAGAGGGGTTGCCGGTGGCCACGGGAACGACGATCGACATCGACGGGCTCCGTTCGGGAAGAGAGCATAGGAGGGGGGAAAGAGAGAGCTGCGTGGAGGGGATAGGTCGAGGGAAATCGGGGACTGCGTGGCGTCCAAAGCGATGTCGGGGAGGCGGCGGGAAGCAGGAGGTGGCCCGGCGCGTGGTCGCGCGCGTCGAGCACGCACCTCTCGTCCTCCTGGCGAGAGGAGGGTGATGACTGGCAGTTGGGCTCGGGTGGGCTGCACAAGAGTTGGGTCGACTACAGTAGCAGGCCGCCAAGTAAGCAGGTGAGTTCTTCTACTCTGTTTTAATTATGTTATGTTTTCTTTTTATTTATTTATTTGCTACTGTTTGAAAATCAAAATGACTTCAACTAGTGCCAAAGATTCCTCTAAATATTTTTATGTTGCACATTGGTAATTTCTAGGTGAATATAAAATATTTCAGGGCTTTTGAAAATATATTCTTATATATTATGAATATAATTCCAAGTGCAAATACAGTAATGATTTAAATTCAGTGCCCAAAATATTCCTTAGAAATGTTCCATATTTTTGGTTTGGATCAAAACCATTGCCAAAAATATCAAACATTAAGGCAGAGCATTTTGGGTTCATTGAATGCAATTTTTTTAGTTGGACCTAATTGAATTTCAAAGTGCTAGGGTTTTTTCACCCCCATTTCAAGTTTCTTTGGAATTTAAACATGATGCATCACTCTAATGCAAGCACTGACTAGGGTTGTGACAACTCTCCCCCACTAGACAAGAATCTCGTCCCGAGATTCAAGATGTGAGGTAAGAAGACAGAGGGGACATAAAGTCAACACAATCTTCACGATCCAGGTTGCACTTCATAATGGCGTTGATTCAATCACCATCTTTGTCTCGTCGTCTTGCTCTGAGAACTCCAGCCAACATGACAATGAGAGGAAAAGGAAACTCTAGAAGATCGATCTTCTCGAAGATCGAACAACTCAGGATCAACTCAAGGGATGAGCCATAGCAACATCTCTCGACCTGGGACACGAAGCACACATCTAGAGGGATGGAGTGGAACAGATGACGAGGGTTCACTAGGTAGACAACAATTCCACACCTAAGAGGGTGGTGAACGGTTGTCAACGTAGCGAGGATTTGAGTTGCCATGATACCATAACGAGACACCTTAGAGAAGGATGACTCATAGAATTATCCCTTAAGTGGCAAAAAGAATTACTTTTGATTCAGAGATCAGTAAAATTCTCTATACTAGGCTAGGGCAAATCTCGAGCAATCGTTTGAAGGAGTTCGAAAGAATGACATACTCTTACT